>NC_037357.1:51871457-52171457 GCF_002263795.3 Bos taurus
AAATCCTTCAAGTTAGGCTTCAGCAGTACATGGACATAAAATGTCCAGATTTACAACCTGGATTTAGTAAAGACAGAGGAACCAGAGATCAAATTGCCAACAGTCATTGGATCATAGAGAAAGCAAGGGAATTGAAAAAAAAATCTATTTAGGCTTCACTGACTAAGTTAAAGTCTTTACTGTGAGCATCCCAAGAAACTGCAGAAAATTTTTGAAGTGACAGGAATACAGACCAGGATAACTGTCTCCTGAGAAACCTGAATGCATGACAAGAAGCAACAGTTAGAACAGGATAGGGAACAATGGACTGGTTCAAAATTGGTAAAGGAGTATGTCAAGGCTGTATTGTCACCCTGCTTATTTACCTTAAATGCAGAATACATCATGCAAAATGCCAGGCTGGATGAATCACAAGCTGGAATCAAGATTGCTGGGAGAAATATCAATAACCTCAGATATGCAGATGATACCACTCTAATGGCAGAAAGCAAAGAGGAACTAAAGAGCCCTTACATGAGGTTGAAAAAGAAGAGTGAAAAAAAGCTGGTTTAAAACTCAACATTCAAAAAAAAACGAAGATCATGACATTCTGTCCCATCACTTCATGGCAAATAGTTGGGGAAAAAGTGAAAAAAGTAACAGATTTTATTTTCTTCAGCTCCAAATCACTGCATATGGTGACTGCAGCCACAAAATTAAAAGACGCTTGCTCCTTGGAAGAAAAGCTATGACAAACCTAGATGGTGCATTAAAAAAGCAGAGACATCATTTTGCTGACAAAGTTCTATATAGTCAAAACAATGATGTTTTCAGTAGTCATGCACAGATGTGGGAGTTGGACCATAAAGAAGGCTGAGTGACAAAAAAAAAAAATTGATGCTCTTTAAGACATACAGATGGCTAACAAATACATGAAAAGATGCTCAACATCACTCATTATCAGAGAAATGCAAATCAAGACCACTATGAGGTACCATTTCACACCAGTCAGAATGGCTGCGATCCAAAAGTCTACAAATAATAAATGTTGGAGAGGGTGTGGAAGAAAGGGAACCCTCTTACACTGTTGGTGGGAATGCAAACTAGTACAGCCACTATGGAGAACAGTGTGGAGATTCCTTAAAAAACTGGAAATAGAACTGCCTTATGATCCAGCAATCCCACTGCTGGGCATACACACTGAGGAAACCAGAAGGGAAAGAGACACGTGTACCCCAATGTTCATCGCAGCACTGTTTATAATAGCCAGGACATGGAAGCAACCTAGATGTCCATCAGCAGATGAATGGATAAGAAAGCTGTGGTACATATACACAATGGAGTATTACTCAGCCATTAAAAAGAATACATTTGAATCAGTTCTAATGAGGTGGATGAAACTGGAGCCTATTATACAGAGTGAAGTAAGCCAGAAGGAAAAACACCAATACAGTATACTAACTCATATATATGGAATTTAGAAAGATGATAACAATAACCCTGTGTACGAGACAGCAAAAGTAACGCTGATGTATGGAACAGTCTTATGGACTCTGTGGGAGAGGGAGAGGGTGGGAAGATTTGGGAGAATGGCATTGAAACATGTATAATATCATGTATGAAACGAGATGCCAGTGCAGGTTCAATGCACGATGCTGGATGCTTGGGGCTAGTGCACTGGGACGACCCAGAGGGATGGTATGGGGAGGGAGGAGGGAGGAGGGTTCAGGATGGGGAGCACATGTATACCTGTGATGGATTCATTTTGATATTTGGCAAAACTAATACAATTATGTAAAGTTTAAAAATAAAATAAAATTTAAAAAAAATTGATGCTCTTTAGCTGTGGTGCTACAGAAGACTTTTGAGAGTTCCTTGGACAGCAAGGAGGTCAAAAAATCCATCCTAAAGGAAATCAACCCTGAATATTCGTTGGAAGGACTGATGCTGAAGCTGAGCTCCAAGACTGTGGCCATTTGATTTTAAGACCTGACTCATTGGAAATATCACTTATGCTGGGAAAGATTGAGGACAAAAGTAGAAGGCCATAGCAGAGATTGAGATGTTTAGATACTATCACTGACTCAATGGACATGAGTATGAATAAACTCAGGGAGATAGTGAGGGACAGAGAAACCTGGCCTGCTGCAGCTCATGGGGTAGCAAAGAGTCAGAGGCCACTTAACAACTGAATGTCAATATAGCTTATAAATGCCACTTTAACAAATCTAGCTTTCTCTTCAGGTCTGACTAGAGGTTGATTCCGATCTCAGATTTAGATATGCCAGAAAATGGAAGATACCGAGAAACTGCTCCCAGTAAGTGAAAAATTCTGGAAAACCCTGGCTAAAACCATTAACCCACATCCCTAACTTCCTCCTCACCCTCCTTTGCCAAGCCCCCTGTTCTGAGTCACAGAACTGCAATCATGTCTCTGACCACGAGGTGGCTCCCATCTCCATTTTTCTTTTACAAAGAAAATGAGCACACTGTGCTAAGCAGAAGATGATCTTGGAATGTTTTATTTACTAAGGGACTAATTATGTTTGTAAAGTTTATATATATATTAGTAAAGCAGTACCACCTGCAGTTTTCCCAAAAAGAACATCGAAGTCACTGAGGTATCTCCTTCCTTTGTAAGTGTAGGTTGAAGTGTCCACACTTCAAGATGGGGGTCACTCCCAGACAGCAGGGTGTTCACCCTCCATCACCACCCACCCTGTAGAGTCTTTTCAGATCTTCTCCCACTCCCTGTATGTCATACCCTGCCCATGACATTGGACAGAGCCGCCAAAACCCTGCTCTGGATCCCCTTCTCTCTTGCACCTCCCACCAGTCTTACCAAACCCTTCAACAGGTGGCCACAGCCAACAAGCTATTGTGACCTGGTGTTTTGTCTTCATATGCAAGTGCTAAGTATTTCCTTTTACACTCTTCTCTTACCTCTAACAAGTTTTTAGACAAAATTAGAGTCATCGTGTACATAGGTATATAGGCTGGCTTTTGAAGAAGTGAAAGTGAAGTCATGAAGTCGTGTCCGACTCTTTGAGACCCCATGGACTGTAGCCTACCAGGCTCCTCCGTCCATTTGAAGAAGAGGATGTGATTTTCTAGCTCTTTGAATGAAAGTCTTCATAGAGAAATGTGACTGTGGCGGTAGGATGGTGCCACCTTGTGACAGTACACTGAACTGCAGCTTGAACATCCCTGAGCTAGAAGGTGGGAGGGAAGGGCTGTGGCCTAAACCCAGAGAACTTTCAGGAAGTCTGTGTGGAAAAGGGATGCAGACTTGATGCAGGGATACTGAAGTATATAGACAGAAAGTGCAGCCTCTTTCTATGTTGAGTGGAAAACTCTATGTGATTTCAACAACAGGACCATTTTTATGTTTTAACAAAAAGTTTTTTTTTTTTTTTTTTTTCAGTTTTAAAGCTTTCTGGATAAAGAGGTATACCCCTCTATAAGCAAAAATAGATTCTTGTAAGTTATAAATATAATCCACTCTAATGGTAGAAAGCAAAGAGAAACTAAAGAGTCTCTTGAGGATGAAGGAGAAGAGTGAAACAGCCGGCTTAAGACTAACTGTTAAAAAAAAAAAAAAAAAAAAACCTAAGATCATGGCATCTGACCCCATTACTGCATGGCAAATAGAAGGGAAAAGGCTGGAAGCAGTAACAGATTTCCTCTTCTTGGGCTCTAAAATCACTGCAGATGGCTGCAGCCATGAAATCAGGAGATTTTGCTTTATGACAGGAAAGCGATGACAAAACTAGACAGTGTGTTGAAAAGCAGAGACATTACTCTGCCAACAAAGGTCTGTTAGTCAAGGCTATGATCTTCCCAGTGGTCACGTACGGTTGTGAGAGCTGGACCGTTAAGAAGGCTGAATGCCAAAGGATTGATGCCTTCGAACTGTGGTGCGGGAGAAGACTCCTGAAAGTCCCTTGAACAGCAAGGAGATCAAACCAGTCAGTCTCAAGGGAAATCAACCCTGAATACTCATTGGAAGGGCTGATGCTGAAGCTGAAACTGCAATATTTTGGTCATCTGAGCAAACGGCTGACTCATTGGAAAAGTCCCTGATGCTGGGAAAGATTTAAGGCAGAATGAGAAGGGAGCATAAGAGGATGAGATGGCTGGATGGGATCACCAATGCAGTGAACATGAACTTGGGCAAACTCCAGGAGATGGTGAGGGACAGGGAGGCCTGGCATGCTGCAATCCATGGAGTCACAAAGAGTTGGACATGACTGGGCAACTGAACAGCAACAGCAATAAATATTGTAACCTGCTTTATCACTTATTGTGAACATATTTCCATGAGAATTAATATCTACAATAATATTTTAGCTTCTTGAAAGCTAAATGTCACTTTTTCTTTTATATCAACAAACTGTTGCATCACATTGTTACTGACCAGGGTTCTAGGCCTTCCTCAATCAATAAAATAGACTAGACACCAGACATGAAATACAGGCATGGCTTTATTGGGGTCCCTACGGCTGCAGGGGGAAATGAGAACAAACAACAGGTTCCCTTGCTTGCTGCTCCCCGCTCCCAGAGGTATGGCCAGCTCATTCTTTATTTGGGAGGAGAGTAGGGGTGTGTTCAGGGGTCAAGCCAGAGGGGTTGCTTTGATGATTTGGCCACCCCTTAGGTGGTGTTCTGCTTCATGGATCACAGCCTTGTCATGGTGAGGGGGCTTTAGTAACTCAATGAAGCTATGAGCCATGCTGTGCAATGACATCCAAGATGGACAGGTCATACTGAAATTATGGTATGCTGTCCACAAGCATGTAGACCCCAGACCAGTTAAACCTCAAGACTGATGATGTTGGTGCTTATTTACTTCACCACCAACCCATCAGAAGAGTGTCCAGGACCTTATCAATCCCTCTTTTACTATAAAACTTGTCATGATCTACCTAATTTGAGGACACTTGGTTTTGAGGATATTAGCATGTTGTGTCCCCCTTTGCCTAGCAGAGGAATAAAGCTTTCCCTTTCTACTTCACCCAAAATTCTGTCTCCAAAATTTGTTTTGGCACCGGTGAACAGAGAAGCTGAGCTTTTTGTATCAGTTATTTGGTCTATTTGGATCTTTTGTCCAGAATTTGTCACAACTGCGCATGCACCCAGTTATTTTTAGTCCTACCCATTTTCTCTGTATTTTCTTGTTCAAAGCAAGGTATGCCAGGTGCAAGTTAAAGTACTGAAACACAGGTCCCAGATCCCAGCCTGTGGCAATTTGGATGCTCCAAAATTCACTTTTCCAATAGTGATGTGCATATAATTCCTTTACCATATTTTCTATTACAAATAATAGTGTACTTAACATTCTTGTTCATTTACCTGAAGATATCTTAGTAGGCATTTTCATACGTTCCTGAAGTGTTTTTTCAAACTAAGAAAGCTATTTTTTATGAATACAACACTGAAAAAAATTGCCATTTTGTATTTCTAACAGTGCTATATGAAAATTCCTATTTCGACACATTTTAAAAATAATGTGAATCATTGCTAATCTGAAAGGCAGAAAATACTCTCTTTTTTATTTTCATTATAACATTTTTGCTACATGACTAGAATTCCATCCTATGGATGTGATAGAACTGATTCTCACAACTTCACATTATTTGGAATTCAATGTTTTTTATATGCCCTATTGTCAATGTTTTGTGCATGACACTGAACAGCTCAGAAAGGAACAGATAAGGATTCATGTGACTATTTGCACTGGTAGCTGTATGTGTCCTCTTTGAGCACAACTGTCTTGTGAGAGTCTTAGAATCTACCCAGCCTGGTAGATGTAGGAATATGTATAATGTGAGTGTCAGTGTATCTGTGCTTGCATATGTGTGCCCACACTCACTGACAACCACACTTTCTTCGTTTCTTTCAGCCTCTTCATGACCTTGCTACTCCTTTGTCCTCCCTTCCTAAACCCAGGCTGAGAGATGATAGGAAGGAAATTATCAGAATGGCAATCCTTATAACCAACTCCTATCACTATCCTTAACTATATCCTGAATGAAATTTGCTTCTCTGTTCAGTTCAGTTCAGTCACTCAGTTGTGTCCGACTTGTTGCAATCCCATGGACTGCAGCACGTCAGGCTTCCCTGTCCACTCCTGGAGCTTACTCAAACTCATGTCCATCAAAACGATGATGCCATCCAACCATCTCATCCTTTGTTGTCCCCTTCTCCCAGCATCAATCTTTTCCAGGATCAGAGTCTTTTCAAATGAGTTAGTTCTCCCCACCAGGTGTCCAAAGTATTGGAGTTTCAGCTTCAGCATCAGTCCTTCCAATGAATGTTCAGGACTGATCTCCTTTAGGATTAACTGGCTTGATATCTTTGTAGTCCAAGGGGCTCTCAAGAGTCTTCTCCAACACCACAGTTCTAAAGCATCAGTTCTTCAGTGCTCAGCTTTCTTTATGGTCCAACTCTCATATCCATACATGACTACTGGGGAAAAAAATAGCCTTGACTAGATGGAGCTTTGTTGGCAAAGTAATGTCTCTGCTTTTTAATATGCTGTTTGGGTTGGTGATAGCTTTTCTTCCAAGGAGCAAGTGTCTTTTAATTTTATGGCTGCAGTCACCATCTGCAGTAATTTTGGAGCCCCCCAAAATAAAGTCTGACACTGTTTTCATTGTTTTCCCATCTACTTGCCATGAAGTGATGAGACCAGATGCCATGATCTTAGTTTTCTAAATGTTGAGTTTTAAGCCAACTTTTTCACTCTCCTCTTTCATTTTCCTCAAGAGGCTTTTTAGTTCTTCTTCGCTTTCGACCATAACTGTGGTGTCATCTGCACATCTGAGTTTATTGGTATTTCTCCTGGCAAGTTTGATTCCAGCTTGTGCTTCATTTAGCCTGGCATTTCGCATGATGTACTCTGCATATAAGTTAAATAAGCCGAGTGACAATATACAGCCTTGATGTACTCCTTTAGTGATTTGGAACCAGTCTGTTGTTCCATGTCCTGTTCTAACTGTTGCTTCTTGACCTGCACACAGATTTCTCAGGAGGCAGGTAAGGTGGTCTGGTATTCTCACCTCTTAAAGAATTTTCCACAGTTTGTTGTGATCCACACGGTAAAAGACTTTGGCATTGTCAATAAAGCAGAAGTAGATGTTTTTCTGGAACTCTCTTGCTTTTACTATGATGTTGGCAATTTGATCTCTGGTTCCTCTGCCTTTTCTAAATCCAGCTTGAACCTCTGGAAGTTCCAGTTTGTCTACTGTTGAAGCCTGGCTTGTGGAATTTTGAGCATTACTTTGCTAGCATGTGAGATGAGTGCAATTGTGCAGTAGTTTGAACATTCTTTGGCATTGCCTTTCTTTAGGATTGGAATGAAAACTGACCTTTTCCAGTCCCGTGGCCACTGCTGAGTTTTGCAAATTTGCTGGCATATTGAGTGCAGCACTTTCACAGCATCATCTTTTAGGATTTGAAATAGCTCAGGTGGAATCCCATCACCTCCACTAGCTTTGTTCGCAGCGATGCTTCCCAAGGCCCACTCGACCTCGCACTCCAGGATGTCTGGCTCCAGGTGAGTGATCACACCATCGTGCCTATCTGGGTCATGAAGATCTTTTTTGTAGACTTCTTCTGTGTATTCTTGCCACCTCTTCTTAATATCTTCTGCTTCTGTTAGGTCCATACCATTTCTGTCCTTTATTGTGCACATCTTTGCATGAAATGTTCCCTTGGTGTCTCTAATTTTCTTGAAGAGATCTCTAGTCTTTCCCATTCTATTGTTTTCCTCTATTTCTTTGCATTGATCACTGAGGAGGGCTTTCTATCTCTCCTTGCTATTCTTTGGAACTCTGCATTCAAATGGTTATACCTTTCCTCTTCTCCTTTGCCTTTCACTTCTCTTCTTTTCACAGCTATTTGTAAGGCCTCCTCAGACAACCATTTTGCCTTTCTTTTTCTTGGGGATGGTCTTGATCACTGCCTCCTGTACAATGTCACAAACCTCCGTCCATAGTTCTTCAGGCACTCTGTCTATCAGATCTAATCCCTTGAGTCTATTTGTCACTTCCACTGTAAAATCATAGGGATTTGAATTTAGGTCATACCTGAATGGTCTAGTGGTTTTCTCTACTTTCTTCAATTTAAATCTGAATTTGGCAATAAGGAGTTCATGATCTGAGCCACAGTCAGCTCCTGGTCTCGTTTTTGCTGACTGTATAGTGCTTCTCCATCTTTGACTGGAAAGAATATAGTCAATCTGACTTCGGTATTGACCATCTGGTGATGTCCATATGTAGAGTCTTCTTTTGTGTTGTTGGAAGAGGGTGTTTGCTATGACCAGTGTGTTCTCTTGACAAAACTCTTTAAACCTTTGCCCTGTTGCCCTTTTGTACTTCAAAGCCAACCTTGCCTATTACTCCAGGTATCTCTTGACTTCCTACTTTTGCATTCCAGTCCCTTGTGATGAAAAAGACATATTTTGGGGTGTTAGCTCTAGAAGGTCTTGTAGGTCATCATAGAACCGTTCAACTTCAGCTTCTTTGGCATTAGTGGTTGGAGCATAGGCTTGGGTTACTGTGATATTTAATGGTTTGCCCTGGAAATGAACAGAGATCGTTCTGTTGTTTTTAAGACTGCACCAAAGTACTGTCTTTTGAACTCTTTTGTTGACTATCAGGGCTACTCCTTTTCTTCTAATGGATTCTTGCCCACAATAGTGGATATAATAGTCATCTGAATTAAATTCACCCATTCCAGTCCATTTCAACTTATTGATTCCTAAAATGTCGATGTTCACTCTTGTCATCTCCTATTTGACCACTTCCAATTTACCTTGTTTCATGAACCTGACATTCCAGGTGCAATGCAATATTGTTCTTTACAGTATCGGACTTTACTTCCATCGCCAGTCACACCCACAATTGGATATTGCTTTTGCTTTGGCTCTGTCTCTTCATTCTTTCTGGAGTTATTTGTCCACTGATCTCCAGTAGCACATTGGGCACCTACCAACCTGGAGAGTTCGTCTTTTAGTGTCATATCTTTTTTGCCTTTTCATACTGTTCATGGTGTTCTCAAGGCAAGAACACTGAAGTGATTTGCAATTCCCTTCTCCAGTGGACTATGTTTTGTCAGAACTCTCCACCCGTCCATCTTGGGTGGCCCTGCACGGCATGGCTCATAGTTTCATTGTTATACAAGGCTTTGATCCATGTGATCAGTTTGGTTAGTTTTCTGTGATTGTGGCTTTCATTCTGTCTGTCCTGTGATGGATGAGGATAAGAGGCTTGTGGAAGCTTCCTGATGGGGGGACTGGCTGTGGGGAGATCTAGGTCTTATTCTGATGGGTGGGCTGTGCTCAGAAAATATTAATAGAAGAATAACATGTACTGTAATCCAGCAAGAATGGCTTTGCAGAAGAACACTGCAATAAATCACGAGGTACCAGGCTTATCATAGGTTCTTGGGTAAGTCATTTACACCATGCTGGCCAATTTTGGGGGAGCTTCACTATAGGCTGAGCAGTAAAGCATCCACCTGCAATGCAAGTGATGCAGGAGACTGTGGTTAGATCCCTGGGTGGGGAAGAGCCCATGGAGAAGGAAATGGCAACCCATGCCAGTATTCTTGCCTGGAAAACTCCATGGACAGAGGAATCTGGCAGGCTATAGTTCACAGGTCGCAAAGAGTCAGACACAAGGTCAAATTTTTGGATAAAACTCCTCAGATGTAGAAATTAATGAGATATTGTCTAGGAAAGCACTTTTGAGACATTAGGTGGAATACAAGGACCTGTCATTTCTACATACTTTGCAATATACACTTTGAATATTATCATAGTCTGTGTTGAATAAATTCAGTATACATAAGTACTTACATCACTTTGCACTTGAATTGCCATTTGTGAATAGTCTTAAGGTGTCTGGAACTAAAAATTTATATATTAGGGAGGACCTCTGACTCAGAAAACCACAGGGACTTGTCTGTTGTGAACGCATACATTTTTCTATCTTATGCATTTTCTACAACATTCTTAGAAGGTAGAATAATAGATCTTCACAATATTTTGGAAAGTAATAATGTACAGAGGTTAATCAACTTGGGTAGGGGTCATCCTTTTATTAAGAGGGAAAGCAGAGATTGACACCCTATATTTCCAAGAGCAGACTGCATGATGCTCAGGTAGACATCACACCATATTCAAGTAAGTCTAACTTTTCTGCTGATCTGTGACACTTCTGAAATCTATCTTCACTTCCGATGCCAGACTGAGAATCCTGCCTGCAAGTTAGTGAACATCATTTACTTCGATTTCCTATTCTGTAGACAAAAGGGAATGTGCTTAATAAAACAGAGGGATATGTGTTATATTAAGGATGAGTAATTGAAGGAACAGACTCCAAATGCATGAAAATCAAATGTGCCTGGATTGATTAATACATATTGACAAATCAACCTGTGAGAAGATTGTACTAATTGAAGTCTCCACCAGCAATATAAGACTTTGTAGGATTTCCCATATGCACACCCACACTGGGAATTCTCAATATAATTGAGATATTACATTTGAAAAGCATAAAGATAGAAATTCTGTTATTATTATCATATTTAATTGGGCAGTAATGTTAGCTAAAAGAATCCCTAGTGTGCCAAATACCTGCTAATCACCATTTTCATTGGTGATTAATGCAAAAGTCTCCAGCGATACATGCAGCCTAAAAAACAATGAGTGATGGCCACGTCAGGTGTCAGGTTTCCTAGGGCTGATGGCTGTATGTAACCTCCAGGTTGTGTGTGTGCACATATGGACTCTGGGGGCTCCCAATGACAGTGTGTATCCCTAGAAAGAGGTTGAGAATATCTCTCTGTGATGTATGTTGAGTTCAGGATTAGAAAGGAGTTGAATCTGCTCATTCTCGAGTCTTTCTAAATGGCACACAGCTAGACCATAACATGCTTCTGAGCACACAGTAGTCCCTTTCCCCAGATGGAAGGCAAGCCTGTTTGCACTCACCTGCTCAGGTCAGGGATGGATCCCTCCAAGACATAAGGTGTGGCAGTCTGACTAAATCTACTTCTGAGCACTGAAATTAAGGGCTGCCATCTTGCAGCCTCAGTTGCAGAGTCCTGAGGAACTATATCCTCTCAACCACCCACCACACAGGTTCAGTCATCTGCCTGAGGATTTCCACACTCATGGATAAAAATTCTTAAATTCTTAGCACATCTTTGACACACTGGAAGAATCTATCTATTCTTCCATTTATATATTTGACAGGCATTAGGAAGAAGCTCTACATCACTCTTTGGGTAAGTCTTAGGCTTCTCCAGAATAGAAACAAAGAAGTAAGATGTGGGAAGCCTGGTGTGGTACATTGAGATGTTAATCTAAGAAGCAGATGATCTTGTCCTGGCATGGATGAGCACACTACCTTGCTAGTGTGTGAATGAATGCAATTGTATAGTATAGCGCGATTGTATACCTGCTTAAGGTGACGTGTGTAACTTCATTCCAGTCCTGCCATTTATCTGGTGATATAGTCTTGGTGCTATGAGCCTAAGCTTCATTGTCTATCAAATGGGATTCAGGATACTTTTTTCACACAGCTATCCCAAGGATAAACTGAGAAAACATGCCCAAAGTATATGACATATAGTGGGACTTTAAGAGCGCCTTAAAAGCCAAGACTCAATAATAAGTTCTGGCTGAGACAGCTAAGGCAGCATTGCAGACAGATGTTTTTTGTTGTTGATGTTGTTTCCCCTAATGAGAAGATAAATAAATTTATGCGGGAAGCAAATATTTCTCTGATATACCTTGACTTCAACGTTTTAAAGATGGAAGGATCTCTAGTCTTGGGAGACTCAAAGCTCCTAAAACATGCTCCACATCATACCTGTGTGCTGGTACTAATCCAGTTTCCCACACTGGGAAGAGCGACCTCACTTTGACTCACTTGGTGATGCCTCCAGGGTACCGAGTTGTGGTGTTTGCCTAATTGCTGCTCCTGGATTGCTCTGTATGTTAATATGCCTATAGGAAAATTTGGGACAATAGTCCCAAATGGGGAAATAGTCATAAGTGGATGGGTCCTCAGATTAAGTCACAGCAGCCTTTCAGCCATGTGCTGCCTTCCTGAGAGGCACAAGTCCAAGAATTACTAGAATTTTCCAATACTTAATTGTAAATTCTTACTAATAATTTAAAATATCTATTAGAAGCCATCCTGTGCAGTGAAAGTGTTTCATTAATTCTTTTGTGAAAGAAAAAGAAGATAAAGATGGAATTGAACATATAGGAAAATTCACGGGTTAAACCTAACAGGAGATGGCTCCTTCATATTAATTTTTAAACTTGTTCAAACTTCATGGCATTGAGGATTTTTTAAATATTTATTTATCTATTTGGCTCTGCTGGGTCATAGTTGGGGCATGTGAACTCTTAGTTGTGGTATGCAAAGTCTTAGCTATGGCACATGGGACCTATTTCTCATACCAGGGATCAAACCTGGGCCCAAGCATTGAGTCTTAGTCACTGGGCCATCTGAGAAGTTCTGGAATTGAAGATTAAAAAAACCCAAAAAACCCTCTCAGGGCTTCTAATACCTATGCAGACACAGGAGGCTCTCACTCCTTCCCTCTCTATCCCTCTTTGCCTTCAAAATATAACTTCCCCAGAGAGTTTTCTACATGCTCTATTTACATCAGAAAGTTTTCAGCATTCCCGGTAAACATTCCTCATTCTCACCAACCCCTTATCTCATTGCACTGTCAGTTATACCCCCATGATTTCAGAGAACTTGCTCTCACCAAGGTCACAAGCCACCGATTTGTCCATAGGTCCAGATATTTTGTAGAGGTATTTACATATTATTACTTAAAAAAATTAATTTTTATTGAAGGATAGATAATTGCTTTACAGAATTTTGCTGTTTTCTGTCAAACCTCAACATGAATCAGCCATAGGTATACATACATTCCCTCCTTTTTGAACCTCCCTACCATCATCCTCCCCATCCCACCCCTCCAGAGCCCCTGTTTCAGTTTCCTGAACCATACAGCAAATTCCCATTGGCTATCAATTTTACATATGGTAGTGTAAGTTTCCTTGTTATTCTTTCCATACATCACCTTCTCCCCCCCTCTCCCCATGTCCCTAAGATTATTCTCTATGTCTGTTTCTCCATTGTTGCCCTGTAAATAAATTCTTCAGTACCATTTTTCTAGATTCCATATATATGTGTTAGAATATGGTATTTATCTTTCTCTTTTTGACTCACTTCACTCTATAATAGGTTCTAGGTTCATCCAACTAATGAGAACTGACTCAAATGTGTTCCCTTTTATGGCTGAGTAATATTCCATTGGGTATATGTACCACAACTTCTTTATCCATTCATCTGTTGATGGGCATCTAGGTTGCTTCCATGTTCTAGCTATTGTAAATAGTGCTGCAATGAACAATGGGATACATGTGTCTCTTTCAATTTTGGTTTCCTCAGGGTATATGCCTAGGAGTGGGATTGCTGGGTCATATGGTGGTTTTATTCCTAGTTTTTAAAGGAATCTCCATAACATCTTCCATAGTTGCTATATCAACTTACATTCCCACCAACAGTACAAGAGTGTTCCTTTTTCTGCACACCCTCTCCAGCATTTATTGTTTGTAGACTTTTTGATGAGGATCATTCTGACCCATGTGAGGTGATATTTCATTGTAGTTTGATTTGCATTTCTTTAATAATGAGCGATGTTGAGCACATTTTCATGTGTTTGTTAGCCATCTGTATGTATTCTTTGGAGAAACGTCTGTTTAGGTCTTCTCCCCACTTTTTGATTGGGTTGTTTGTTTTTCTGGTATTGAGTTGTATGAGCTGCTTGTATATTTTGGAAATTAATCCTTTGTCAGTTATTTCATTTGCTATTATTTTCTCCCATTCTGAGGGTTGTCTTTTCACCTTGCTTATAGTTTCCTTTGCTGTGCAACAGCTTTTAAGTTTAATCAGGTCCCACTCGTTTACTTTTGTTTTTATTTCCATTATTCTAGGAGGTGGGTCATAGAGGATCTTGCTTTGATTTATGTCATCGAGTGTTCTATGTTTTCCTTTAAGAGTTTTATAGTTTCTTGTCTTACATTTAGTTCTTTCATCCATTTTGAGTTTATCTTTGTGTATGGTGTTAAGAAGTGTTCTAATTTCATTCTTACACATATAGCTGTCCAGTTTTCCTAGCACCATTTACTGAAGAGGCTGTCTTTGCCCCGTTGTATATTCTTGCCTCCTTTGTCAAAAATAAGGCACCCATAGGTGCATGGGTTTATTTATGGGTTTTCTATCTTGTTCCATTGGTCTGTATTTCTGTTTTAGTGCCAGTACCATACTGTCTTGATAACTGTAGCTTTGTAGTATAATCTGAAGTCAGGAAGGTTGATTCCTCCAGCTCTATTCTTCTTTCTCAAGACTGCTTTGGCTGTTCAGGATCTTTTGTGTTTCCATATGTACTGTGAAATTTTTTGTTCTAGTTCTGTGAAAAATGCCATTGGTAATTTTATAGGGATCACATTAAGCTTGTAGATTGCATTTGGTAATATAGTCATTTTCACAGTATTGATTCTTCCTACCCAGGAACATGGAATATCTCTCTGTCTGTTTATGGCCTCTTTGATTTCTTTCATTAGTATCTTATGATTTTCTGTATACAGTTCTCTTGTCTCCTTAAGTAAGTTTATTCCTAGATATTTACTTCTTTTTGTTGCAATGGTGAATGGGATTGATTCCTTAATTTCTCATTCTGATTTTTCATTGTTAGTATATAGAAATGTAAGTGATTTCTGTGTATTAATTTTGTATCCTGCAACTTTGCTAAATTCACTGATTAGCTCTAATAATTTTCTGATACTATCTTTAGGGTTTTCTATGTCATCTGCAAACAGTGAGAGCTTTACTTCTTTTCTGATCTGGATTCCTTTTATTTCTTTTTCTTCTCTGATTGCTTTAGCTAGGACTTCCAGAACTAATTTGAATAATAGTGGCAAAAGTGGACACCCTTGTCTTGTTCCTGATCTTAGGGAAATTTTTTGTTCTAGTTCTGTGAAAAATACCATTGGTAATTTTATAGGGATCACATTAAGCCTGTAGATTGCATTTGATAATATAGTCATTTTCACATTTTCTTTTGCTTCCCATTTGCATGGAATGTATTTTTCCATCCTCTCACTTTCAATCTATACATTTCTTGAGGTCTGAAGTGAGTTTCTTGTAGACAGAATATATATGGGTCTTGTTTTTGTATCCATTCAGCCAGTCTGTGTCTTTTGGTTGGAGCAATTAATCCATTTACATTTAAAGTAATTATTGATATATATGTTCCTATTGCCATTTTCTAATTGTTTCGGGTTGATTTTGTAGATCTTTTTTTCTTCTGTTGTATTTCTTGACTATATAAGTCTGTTTAACATTTGTTGTAAAGCTGGTTTGGTGGTACTGAATTCTCTTAACTTTTGCTTGTCTGAAAAGCTTTTTATTTCTCCACCAATTTCGAATGAGATCCTTGCTGGGTACAGTAATTTTGGTTGTAGATTTTTCCCTTTCAATACTTTAAATATATCCTGCTATTCCCTTTTGGCCTGAAGAGTTTCTGCTGAAAGGTCAGCTGTTAAGCATATGGGGTTTCCCTTGTATGTTACTTGTTGCTTCTCTCTGGTTGCTTTTAATACTCTTTCTTTGTGTTTAGTCTTTGTTAGTATGTGTCTTGGCGTGTTTCTCCTTGGGTTTATCCTGTATGGGATTCTTTGTGCCTCTTGGACTTGATTGACTATTTCCTTTTCCATGCTGGGGAAAATTTCAACTATAATCTCTTCAAAAATTTTCTCATAGCCTTTCTTTTTCTCTTCTTCTTCTGGGACCCCTATAATTCAAATGTTGGTGCATTTGATATGGTCCCAGAGGTCTCTGAGACTGTCCTCAGTTTTCATTCTTTTTACTTTACTCTGCTCTTCAGAAGTTATTTACACCATTTTATTTTCCAGCTCACTGATTTGTTCTTCTGCTTCAGATATTCTGCTATTGATTCCTTCCAGAGTATTTTTAATTTCAGTAATTGTGTTGTTTGTCTCTGTATGTTTATTCTTTAATTCTTTTAGGTCTTTGTTAATTGATTCTTTCATTTTCTCCATTTTGTTTTCAAGATTTTTGATCATCTTTACTATCATTATTCTAAATTCTTTTTCAGGCAGTTTGCCTATTTCTTCTTCATTTTTTTGGACTTCTGTGTTTCTGATTTGTTCCTTCATTTGTACAGTATTTCTCTGCCTTTTTTTAAAGTTATTCTGTTTGAGGTCTCCTTTTCCCAGGCTTCAAGGAAAGTTGAATCCTTTCCTTGAAGAAGGTTGAATTCTTTCTTCCTTTTAGTTTCTGCCCTCCTAAGGTTGGTCCAGTGGTTTGTGTGAGCTTTGTATAGGGTGGGATTTGTGCTAAGTTTTTGTTTGTTTTTCCTCTGATAGGCAAGGCTGAGTGGTAATCCTGTCTGCTGATGATTGGGTTTGTATTTTTGTTTCGTTTGTTGTTTAGATGAGGCGTCCTGCACAGGGTGCTACTGGCGGTTGGGTGATGCTGGGTCTTGTATTCAAGGGGTTTCCTTTGTGTGAGTTCTCACTATTTGATACTCCCTATGGTTAGTTCTCTGGTAGTCTAGGGTCTTGGAGTCAGTGCTCCCACTCCAAAGGCTCAGGGTTTGATCTCTGGTCAGGAACAAAGATTCCACAAGTGGTTTGTTATGGCATTAAGTGAAATTAAAACAAATATCCAAAAGTGAGTAGCCAAAGATGAACCCTAGAAAAATGGCAGTTACAAAATCAGGCAAATAATAATTAAAATAATGGAATATACACATATACATATACACCCATGACCAAAGTGAAAACAGTCCAACAAAAATAAAGTACAGCAGATTGATTCAGAGAATATAGGAAATAAAAAATTATATTTACCAGTTAAGAACAAAACTAACTTAAGCACAAACTGGAAAACAAAACTAAAGCAAGGTGCCAAGTGGGGAATAAAGCAATGAGAACAAAACTAACAAATATGTTGAGAGGAAAGGAAAGAAAGAAAGAATAGATATACAGAGTAGAAGTAAATGAAGAAGATTTATATACATTAAAGATTAACTGCAAGGGGAAAAGAACAGTAGGAAAGGCAAACAAAGGAATAAATGTAGAAAAAATATAACAGGTTTAAAAAAATTAAAAATTTAAATTATAAAAAAGAGAAAAGATAAATACCAGAAGAAGAAAGAAAAGGTGGGGGGGGGGGAGAAATCTCTACAGAACTGCAAAAGCCCAACATAGAGGCAGAGGTTTATAACAACTGTAGAAAATGTGACTGAATATACACATATACATATACATCCATAAGCAAAATCAAAACAGTTCAACAAAAATAAAGTATAATAGATTGACCCAGTGAACAAAGAAAACCGAAAATTATATCTACCAGAACAAAACTTATTAAAGCACAAACTGGAAAACAAAACTAAAGCAAGGTGCCAATTGGGGAATAAAGCAATGAAAATAAAACTAACAAAAATGTTGAGAGGAGAGGAGAGAAAGAAAAGAAAGAAAGAATAGATATGCAAAGTTAAATAGAGGTAGATTTATTTACATTAAAGATTAATGGCAAGGGGAAAAGAACAGTAGGAAAAGCAAACAAAGGAATAAATATAGAAAAAATAATAATAGGTTTAAAAAATTAAAAATTAAAACTAAGAAAAAAAAAAAAAAAGAGGAAAACTTCACAGAACTGCAAAAGCCCAAAGTAGAGGCAGAGATTTATGACAACAATAAAAAAAAAAAATGTGACTGGGGGAAAAAAAAAAAAGCTCAAAAGCGTAATAGGGTTTCTTAGTGCCAATAAAACTGACAACTACAACAGAGGGGGAAAAACGGGAAAAGAAAAAAAAATCCAAAAGAATCTATAGAACAAGTCAAAAAATAAGAATAATAAATATTTTTCTTTAGTCACTGCTGTCAGAGTCCTTTCCTGTGCTGGGAATCACAGTCCACCTTACCTCCCTAGGATGCCCTCCAACACTGTGCTGATCTCTGGACCTTCTGTGGGGGCTGCTCAGATTCTAGTCTAGTCCTACTCCTGTGTGTTCTTGCCTCCAATGTCCACAGCAATCAGAGCTAGTGTGTTTTCTTTTGTGGGCACTCTCAGTGGCCTTTTGTATATTCCACAGACACAGAGTCTGCTTAATTGATCATATGGATTGAATATGCAGCTTGTACAGCTGGTGGGAAGGTTTTGGATCTTCTTCCTTAACCACACTGCCCCTTGGTTTCAATTGTGGTTTTATTTCCACCTCTACATGTGGGTTGTCCACTGGGGCTTAGCTCCTGAGGCTTCCCTGGAGGACTTGGGTTTGCCCTTGCGAGGGCCAGGTGTGGAGGTGGTGCAGCTGCTTGGGTCACAGGGGTTTTGGCAGCACCAGATACTCAGGGGGGTTGGCGGCTAGGGTAGTAGGAAATATAGTGCTCTAGAAGGGTATGGCAACCATTATTGGCCAATATGCTCCAGTATTCTTGCCTGGAGAGCCCCCTCTCTGACAGAGAAGCCCAGCAGGCCACAGTCTACAGGGTCGCAAAGAGTCAAACGCGACTGAAGCAACCCTGATGCATAAACACAAGACATCTTTTTTGCCTGTGGCAGCTCTGCCCCAGTGAGAGTTGAGAGGTGGTGCACCTGCTTGGCTTGCGGGAACCCTGGTGGCACCAAGTGTACAGGGACACGGACTGCCTCTGCCGCAGGAGTTATGGCCCTATCAGAGACTTTTTTTGAGCCTGTTGTAGCTGGTGATCAGAAGGCCTCTTTGGCCAGTCTTTCTCTGTAGCTCCGCCCGTTCAGGCATTTAGAAGGGTCCCTTGCCTGGGGTCCTTCTCTGTTGTTTGGCGCATCAGGCACGTAGAGGGGTCCCTCTGACTGGGGTCCTACTCTGCAGATTGTCACATCAGGCACTTAAAGGGGCACCCTTGGTGGGGTCCTACTCTGTACTTCAGTGTGTCAGGCATTTGATGGGCCAGCCTCTCTATTGTTCTGCCAATGCTGGCTTGTGGGGAGAGAGAGGCTATGGTGATGGCTCCACCCGCTATGCTGACTCAGCAGTATCGCCTTGCTTCCATGGCTGCCTGGCTTTCCTCCACCGCCATTTCCCACCATGATCTCCTCCCTCACATCCCCTCAATCCATCTCTCCACAGTCAACAGCAGCCTTCACCCTGGGATTGCTCCACAATCCCTTGACTCCAGCTCCCAGCCATTGCCCCTTCCAGGAGACCGGCATTCCTGCCCAGGGTATGTATGGTTGGAGCTTGGACTGTCTGATTCTCATTCCATTTAGGCTGCTACAGATCCGCCATTTCACTCTCAGCCTTAAATCTTTCTCCTCTGACTCAGACAATTGCCCCACTGTGCTTCAGTTCCCCCACCTGCCAAGGGCAGGTCCAGCCCTACTAATACTCTTGTTTTTTCCCCTAGTTCCTTCATCCTACTGAGTTTTGCGTGGGTCTATATATTCTTTTCCACTGGTTAGGTACTCCTGTCTGCTCTCAGCTGGTGTTCCGCATACACTTCTGTGTCTGAAGGTGTATTCCTGATGGAGAGAGATGTACTCCACATCCACCTATTCCTCTGCCATCTTGTTCTCCCTGTCCATAATATTATTTTTAATGACCACCTGACTTTAGCATGTTTGAGCAGACTGCTCCTGTCACTTAACAGCTAATCTTTGACAGTTTCCCAGACTCTGGAAGCAAAAGGCAAAGGAGAAAAGGCAAGAAATCTGAATGCAGATTTCCAAAGAATAGCAAGGAAAGATAAGAAAGCCTTCCTAAGTGATGAGTGTGAAGAAATAGAGGAAAACAATAGAATGGGAAAGATTAGAGATCTCTTCAATAAAAATTAGAGATACTAAAGGAACATTTCTTGCAAAGATGGGCACAATAAAGGACAGAAACAGCCTGGACCTAAAAGAAGCAGAAGATATTAAGAAGAGGTGGCAAGGATACACAGAAGAACTCTACAAAAAAGATCTTCATGACCCAGATAACCATGATGGTGTGATCACTCACCTAGAGCCAGACATACTGGAATGCGAAGTCAAGTGGGCCTTCGGAAGCATCACTATGAACAAAGCTTGTGGACGTGATGGAATTCCAGCTGAGTTATTTCAAATCCTAAAATATGATGCTTTGAAAGTGCTGCACTAAATATGCCAGCAAGTTTTGAAAACAGCAGTGGCTATAGGACTGGAAAATATCAGTTTTCATTCCAATCCCTAAGAAAGGCAATGCCGTGGAATGTTCAAACTACTGCACAATTGCACTCATCTCACAAGCTACCAAAGTAAAGCTGAAAATTCTCCATGCTAGGCTTTAACACTACATGAACTGAGAACTTCCAGATGTTCAAGCTGAATCTAGAAAAGGCAGAGGAATCAGAGATCAAATTGCCAACATCCATTGGATCATAGAAAAAGCAAGAGGATTCCAGAAAAACATCTACTTCTGCTTCATTTACTACACTAAAGCCTTTGACTGTGTGGATCACAACAAACTGGAAAATTCTTCAAGAGTTGGGAAGACCATAGCACCTTAACTGCATCTTGAGAAATCTGTATGCAGGTCAAGAAGAAACAGTTAGAACCATACGTGGAACAACATACTGGTTCCAAGTTGGGAAAGGAGTACATCAAGGCTGTATATTGTCACCTTTCTTGTTTAACTTATATGCAGAGTACATGAGGAAATGCCCAACTGGATGAACTAACTGACAGACTCTGGAGCATGAGGTACTTAAAGTTGGCCATTAGTGTTTCTACTCTCATTTTTATTATTAAGTTGGCCTATATTGATATTTCTCCATAGAAAGAAGTTTTCAGTTCAGTTCAGTCATTCAGTCATGTCCGACTCTTTGCGACCCCATGAATCGCAGCACGCCAGGCCTCCCTGTCCATCATCAACTCCCGGAGTTCACTCAGACTCACGTCCATTGAGTCGGTGATGCCATCCAGCCATCTCATCCTCTGTCGTCCCCTTCTCCTGCCCCCAATCCCTCCCAGCATCAGACTCTTTTCCAATGAGTCAACTCTTTGCATGAGGTGGCCAAAGTATTGGAGTTTCAGCTTTAGCATCAGTCCTTCCAACGAACACCCAGGACTGATCTCCTTTAGAATGGACTGGTTGGATCTCCTTGCAGTCCAAGGGACTCTCAAGAGTCTTCTCCAACACCACAGTTCAAAAGCATCAATTCTTCGGTGCTCAGCTTTCTTCACAGTCCAACTCTCACATCCATACATGACCACTGGAAAAACCATAGCCTTGACTTTATGAAGCTATAAATAGGCTATTGCTTCATTGCTATTCTTATATATAAACAGTTATGTTTATATAGTAAAACAGCTCAAAAATAAATATTATAGATACTGAGCTGTTAAGAACCCTTCTCCATAAGTAATAGGCTTTTACGGGTTTTTAATGATGTTTTCCTAAATGCATTTTTCAATTTTTATACAATGACTGTGTCTTAGATTTGGAAATGAAAATCACCCTAATGAATAAATATACATCCCCAGCCCTTTCCATAGAAAAGTGACTCAGCATCAGAATAGGGACACCTCTAACCTAAGGGACTTAGGTAATAGGGTGGACCCAGGAGTCATTTATGAATCCACCATATGACCATCCCAGTTGAGCAGCTTCAGGGAAATCACATGGGTAACAGAAGGGAATCTGTCTCTAAACAAATGTTCCATTCAACAGTTAGGAAGTGTCTCCACTTTCCAGAATTTTAACTAAGGTCTTGAGCTGAAAGTAGTTTCACAACATGCATCTCTCTGTCCTTTCCAAATAAACTCTTGAAATGAAGGCAAGCTCGTGGGTTTAACAACCCAGTTAGCCAAGCAGCTAACACCATGGAGAAAGGAAAGATTGAGAGTCTCCATGAAATTGCCCAGACCCACAGCATCCAGAGGGGAAAATGTTCAAAGGGCAGGTTTCAGGGGAAATTTTAGTTCCAGGATCATTCAGACAAAGTCCCCAGAAACAGTCCACACAGGTAAATGAAAACACCTTTGAAGTGCCTTCCTTGGGCAACTAAAAATAATCAAAGGAAAGGAAAATATGCACATGCCCAACACTTGTAATACAAAATTAGATCACATTCACGATATGAGACATCCACAAAGTCACCAAAAGGTTTAGGTGTTAGTCTGGACACAGGAAAATTCTCTCTCTGTATCACTGCCTTTTTTGACCAGGTTGTGGCTGCATCAGATTTTAGCTCTGCAGAAGTGGAAAGTGCACAAAAGCAATACATAAAAGAGTGTAGGTGAATGCTAAATTTGGGGTTAGCTTGTCATGGCAGTGCTGTGTTGTAATACACCTCACTGAGCTGATGAAAGGCGTTGAGACAACAAAGGACGAGAAAAGCCTGAGTGATCTCAGGGACGATGCAGAGATGGAACAAACCAGAGTGTGGGGAGAGCTAACGGGTGGACAGAGTGTTCTGGTTAGGAATGTGACCCCCAGGAGGCAGGTAGGACCTCACTGGCAGATGAAGTCCATGGGACCTGGGGTCAGAGAAACTAAAGAGGGTGTATGGTCTCCAGAAAGTGTGGGGGAATCCCTTAGTAATGAATCCTTCCCCTTTATGTCTGCTTCCTACTTTAAAGGAGGTTTAGGGAACTGAGTATCAGCTCAACTTCCCTGCTCTCAGTGGACCTGGTCCTTCTCTGCCCTGTAGACCAGTGACAGACACGGGGCACTTTACTCCTTACCCACGTTGTATACCATATCAGTGTATAAAGGAGCTGTGTAGTGTCCCATGGAAGCAACTATGGTCCTTCCCCAATCAGTCCTACACCCGGATGGCCTCAGATCCCTGGAGTGCCCCCTCAGTTACCTCTGAGCCTCCATTCTTCACTCCAGTCAGGGTGGACTCCAAATGAAAAGATACTCTCCATCATATGTCATCAAGGAAGTGAAAATTAAAACAATGAGATACCACTGCACATCTATTAGAATGACCAAACACCAGAACTCTGACAATACCAAATACTCACAAGGATGTGAAGGAACAGGGACTCATTCATTGCTGGTGGGACTGAAAAGATGGTATAACCACTTTAGAAGACAGTTTGGTGGTTTCTTAAAAAACTAAACCTCCTCTTACCATATGATCCAGCAATCTTGCTCCTTGGTATGTACTCATGGGAGTTGAAAACTTACTTTCACACAAAAACCTGCACATACTGCAGCTTTATTCATAATGGCCAAAACCTGGAAGCAACTAAGATGACCTTTACTAGGTGAATGGATAAATAAACTGTGGCACATCCAGACAATGGAATATTATTTATAACTAAAAAGTAATGAGCTATCAAGCCATAAAGACATGGAGGAAACTTAAATCCATACCACTAAGTACAAGAAGCCAATATGAAAAGGTCACATACTGTGTGATTCTAACTATATGACATTTTAGAAACAGTAAATCTATGGAGACAATAAAAAGATCACTGGTTGCCAGGGGCTAGAATGGGGAGAGGGAATAACTGGTGGAGCATTTGGTGGAGGGGCACTTACCTGGTGGCTCAGGCGGTAAAGAATCTGACTGCAATACAGGAGTTCCAGGTTCTATCCCTAGGTTGGAAAGATGCCCTGGAGAAAGGAATGACTACCCACTCCAGTATTCTTGCCTGGAGAATTCCATGGACAGAGGAGTCTGGCAGGCTACAGTCCATGGGTTTGCAAAGAGTTGGAAACTACTGAGTGACTAACACTTTCACTTTTCAGAGTAATTTTAGGGCCTCCTACTCTGCATGATACTACAATAGTGGAGACATGTCATTACACATTTCTCCAGATCCATAAAATATACAAGAATGAACCCTGATGTAAACTATGGGCTTTGTGTGATAATGATGTGTTAAATATAGGTTCATCAATATAACAAATGTACCACTCTGGTGAGTGATGTTGATAATGAGGCTACAAATGTGTAGGGGCACTGGGTATATGAGAATTCTCTGTACTTCTCAGTTTTTGCTATGTACTTGAAACTACTCTAAGAAATAAACTCTATTGAAAACAATAAATTTTAAAAATATAATACTTTTTCACTGGTTCCATGCATTGAAAAGATCAAGAAACAGTGCCAACCTAGTCTCAATGTGTACCTCTACCACCATGACTTAATCCTCTAATATCATTTCCCACTCAAAGGAGCCAGACTTTTCTGAAATGTCTGAAACCAGGTCTAGGGTAAGGAATGTATCAGATATCAATTTGGACCAAACTATCATATCAGAAAGCATGTCAAAAAGACTCAGAAGCCAAGACAAAGGAACTCCCACTGGCCAAACATTGAATGTTCTCAGGAGCAGAAAGATTAATGGCTTCAGTGTATTAAAACATGTCAAATATAAGCATATATGAGTTCATGATGGCATGCTAACAAAAAACAAAACTAAACTAACTCAGTGCTCAGTTTTGGAGAATCCTAGGGAAACAAACTATTCTTTTAAATAGTAGAAATGCTGCAAAAGACTTAAGCATTCATTTATCCCTTTTTGTGCGTACCATAGCTCAGCATTACCTAAAAGTTGCTGAGGTTACATTTATTTGATAGAAGTCTAGGTAATGAATGCAGAGGAAATTAGAATTAGAACAATAGGTTAGATAGGGTCATTGACTCAATGGACATGAGTTTGACCAAACTCCAGGAGATAGTGGAGGACAGAAAAGCCTGGTGTGCTGCAGTTTATGGGGTTGCAAAGATTCGGACAGGACTTAGTGACTGAACAACAATTATTCAACCTTTACTGAAATGCAGAATTAGGCAATGATCTTCAGAGACTGCATAAAACATGAGGTGAAAAGCACATGGGAAATTTTATAATGGATCAATCAGGCTGAGCGAGAGACAGTGCACTAAGTCGTGTCCGACTCTTGCAACCCCATGGACTGTAGCCTGCCAGGCTCCTCTGTCTATGGGATTCTCCAGACAAGAATACTGGAGTGGATTGCCGTTTCCTTCTCCAATCAGGCTGACAGTACTCCAATTCAGTGATCAATTTTAATGTTACAAGAGGAGAGATGACCAGACACAATGAATCTCATGGTGGAATACTATAGGAATAAACAATAGCACAAGGAACTTTTGCCAAAAAGCCTAGTCTTAACAAGCCTCTAAGCCTAATTATCAACTTAAAGACTACAGAGGTCAGAGGAACAAAATAAGCAATAGCATAAATATATAATTAGCAAAATCCAAAATCCACACTCTATAGGACAAAAGATCCAGTTTATTCAGCACATAAATTAGAAGGTTGAAAAAATGGAGATAGACCTTCTTTAGATTAAAAGACTTAATACTTCAGAGAGAGAGTTAAAAAGAAATTAAAACCGAAATTAAAATTAAAACCACAACAAGTTACCACTAAGTGCCCTCCAGGACAACAAAACTGAAAAAATACCATGTGTCAACAAGGATTTGCACAAAGTAGAATTCTCTCACACTTAACTAGGGGTATAGATCTGAACAACTTTGAAAAACTGCTTGAGGCAGCCGCGTCGGGGCCCGCGGTGCCCGCCCACCCCCGGGAGGCTCGCCCGGGCTGCGGTGAAGAGGACGCTCCGCATTAAAAAAAAAAAAAAGAAAGAAAAACTGCTTGAGTTCTACTGAACTCAAAATATTCATATTCTATGACTTAAAAATGCCACTCTTTGATATACGTTCAGAAGTGAAAATATTAATAAATGTTCATAAAAAAGATGTGCAAATGAACATTCATAGTACTATTATTCATAATAATTAAAAATATGTAAATCCCCTAGATACATATATTGTAAAATATCCACATGATATAATACTATACATAATGAGGATGAATGATCTAGAACTGTAGACAACAATAATGTAAATCACACACATGTACATTATGTTGATTAAAAGGAGCCATACTCAAGAGTATATGCTATAGATTACCAGGAATTTTTCCTCTGGCCTCACCTATCAGACCATCCCTGCCTCCTAACCAGTAAAACCCAGAGCACAGAGCAATGTGATTCCCATCTAAAAAGCACCTTGAGTTCATAAAAGGTGAAATAATTTATCTTTGATGTCCAAGTAATTATTTTAACATTCAAGCTATCTAATGCATAGGAACTACAGTGATTATTCCCTTTTCACTTGCTGTTATAATTATTTCCCTTGACAGAAGACATAAATAGGCATTTCTTTAAAGACATAGAGAGGTTCAAAAAGCACATGAAAAGATGTTCAACATTGTTAATTATTAGAGAAATGTAAATCAAAACTACAGTGAGGTATCATCTCATTCTGGTCAGAATGGCCATCATCAAAAAGTCTACAAACAATAAATGCTGCAAAGGGTATGGAGAAAAAGGAATCCTCCTATACTGTTGGTGGAAATGTAAATTGGTACAGCCAATTTGGAGGTTCCTTAAGAAACTAAAAAAAAAAAAAAAAAGCTACTATATGATCTTGCTATCCCACTCCTGGGCATATATCCAGAGAAAACCATAAGTCAAAAAGATACATGCATCCCAATGTTCTGCTGCTGCTGCAGCTAAGTCGCTTCAGTCGTGTCCAACTCTGTGTGACCCCATAGACGGCAGCCCAACAGGCTCCCCCTTCCCTGGGATTCTCCAGGCAAGAACACTGGAGTGGTTGCCATTTCCTTCTCCAATGCATGAAAGTGAAAAGTGAAAGTGAAGTCGCTCAGTCATGTCCGACTCTTAGCGACCCCATGGACTGCAGCCCACCAGGCTCCTCCGTCCATGGGATTTTCCAGGCAAGAGTACTGGAGTGGGGTGCCATTGCCTTCTCCGACCCCAATGTTCATTGTAGCACTATTTACAATAGCCAAGTCATAGAAGCAACCTAAATGTCCATAGACAAATGTATAGATAAAGAGGATGTGGTACATATTACAATGGAATACTACTCAGCCTTAAAAAAGAATGAAATAATGCCATTTGCAGCAACATTGATGAACCTAGAGATTATCAAACTAAGTGAAGTAAGTCAAACAGAAAGACAAATGCCATATGACATCACTTATATGTGGAATCTAAAATATGATACAAATGAACTTATTTACAAAACAGAAACAGACTCACAAACATGGAAAACAAACTTATCATTACCAAAGGGGATGGGGGGGAGAAAGATAAGAGTTTGTGATTAGCAGATACAAACTACTGTATATAAAACAGATAAACAATAAGATCCTACTATATAGCACAGGGAACCATAGTCAATATCTTATAATAAACCATAATGGAAAAGAATATGAAAAAGAATATACATATATGTGTGTGTGTGTGTGTATATATATATATATAAAATCACTTTGCTGTACCTCAGAAACTAACACAACACTGTAAATCAACTACATTTCAATAAAAATATAAATAAATAATGATGGTTCCTGTAAAACATTCTCTCCTTGACCAAACTCTAGTCAGATTCCCCTGAGCTCTCCTCTGAACCAGGCCTGAACCTGGACAATAGTTGCAAACAAAAAACTGACATAGTTTCTAGCTAACGGCTGCATTCCTAAAATGACCTTAAATTCCCTTAAAGTGATTGCCTAAAAACACTCAAGTCTTTCAGAACAATTTACTGTTTGTTCCAGCCAATGCCTGAGGAGAGGACCTTGTCTCCCAGCCTTTGTGGGAGGGTAGAAATCTAACTTGAATAAGTATGCCTTAGAAACCCATATGGGTTTCACATGAACACCTCCCTTCCTGCTTTTTTGTAAATTTTTAGTTCCAGGGCTATACTGGCCCCTACTCACCTCTCTCCCTTTTCCCCTCATATTCCCTTTGAAAAGCGTAGTCACCTCTGTACAAATTGAAGTTGGAGTCAGCTCACACTGGACTCTTTTCCCTGTCATAATAATATATTACTGATTAAAATATGTCCTTACCACTTTAACTAAGGTCTGGCTTTGTTTATCTTTGTCATGCTTTTTTTCGTATAATCATTACCTTTTTGTTAAATAAATACCATCTGGTACATAGCAAAATGCCTAATGAAGCATAGTTTCTACCCAAAGAGATATGGATGGCTCTAACCTAACATCATCCATTGTGGGCTGACATGGTTCAACAAATATTTTTCTTCTCCCTAAGAGTATTAGCTAGAAGTATGGGCTTTGGAGACAGGCTAGGTCCAAACTGCTATTCTGCCACTTACAAACTGTGTGAGTTTCAATACTTTTACTTCACCTTATAATCACTCAATTGTCTCATGTATAAAAACTGGGATTGTGCAGTACTTACTGTAGAAGACAAAATGTTTCTAAACAATATTGCTTTGTGTTTTGGTCTTTACAAGCATAAATGGTCCCTAATACTAATATTTAAAAAATTCTACTGGGCTTCCCAGATGGCTCAGCAGTAAAGAATCTGCTTGCCAGTGCAGGAGATGCAGGTTCAATCCCAGAATCAGGAAGATCCCCTGGAGAAGGAAATGGCAACCCACTCTGGTATTCTTGCCTGCAAAATCCCACGGACAGAGGAGCCTGGCGGGCTACAGTCTGTGGGGTTGCAAAAGAGTCAGACATGACTTAGCAACCAAGCAACAAGAACAACAACAACAAAAATTCTACTGCAGAGATATTGGGATACCTGACTTTCTGTGATCTTAGTAGACTGAAAGAACCACTCAGCACTTCAGTTGTTTTCCTCATTCTATAAGATGGGTAAAACAATCATAGCTACATCAAAGGTTGCTGCTTTGAGAACTGAATTAATATATAAAAAGCCTTAAAACAATGCTAGGCACACAATAACAGCTCAAAAAATGCAAGCTGCTTTAAAAAATACTCACAATACAGATCTTATTATAGTTTTATCATTTACATGTATATTTAATAAAGTTTAATAGTCTTACAACTGAATTCTATTCATCAAAAGAGATTTTGTATCTCATTAATTTTCATTGTCACCAATGTTGGATACCTAATTATCATAAGAATGTTTTCAAGTACTTGGAATAACTGATCTGAGGAAACACCATCACAATTTCTGTACATGACTGAACATAAATCCGAGGCCTCATTCAGGATCCTGCGTTATCCTCATATACCCCACCACTCCAACACACAGCCACTGCAGGTCCTTCCTACCCTGCCTCTGGCACACCCTGTCCACGCCACCTGTCCTCTGCATACCACTGCAGCTCAGGGCCAATCCACCTTCGTCTCTGCCATGGACCCTGCAAGATTCTCCTAGTGGTTATTCCCTCCATCTCTCCTATATCTGTCCAGTCCATTCCCCACACAGCAGCTAGAGTCACCTTGTGAGTGCATGAATGACAGCTTGTCACTCCCTCCCTCTAGCCCTTCACCCTCAGGATGAACTCCAAACTCCTTACATGTCCCACACCATGTGGCTGCTGTCTGCCCTTGACCTCATCTCCTACCATCTGCACTTGTGTGCCAGGCTCCACTCACTGGACCTTGTCTTCTGCTCCTGGAACCAGCAGTGCCACATACTCGACAGGATGAGTGACCCAAAGGCCTGCCCAGGCCTGGTTTCCTCTTGTCATTCAGGACTCAGCTCAAATGTCACTTCCTGAGAAAGAGATTCACTGACAACCCCTCCATTATAATCCCCATGCCACTCATTTTTTACTCTATTTATGTGTTTATTTTCCTCAAAGCACTCATCCCCATATGGAATTATCCCACTTACTGGTTTACCTGATTACTGCCAGTTTCCCCAAACTAGAATAAAACTCTAGGGACCTTGCCTGTCTTGTTCTTTTTGCTGTGTCCCCAGTGCCTATTTCATTGCTTCACATATAAATCTCTGCATAAATATTACTTGCATGAAGGAACTGTTACCTATTTGACATACAGGAGCAGGGGCAGATATTTAAGACTGAGGTACAGGACAAGTTGGCAAAGACAAAAGACATTAAATGATGCAGAATTTTAAGAAGTGTTTGTTGCAAATCTGCAGCAGAGCTGTTTAAAATTGGATGAATACCAGAAACACTGGAAATATTCTTCAAAATGTAGGCACCTCCCATTCTACCTCCCTGGGTTTAATTCAGCAGACCTAGGGTGGGGTACAGGAATCTGGAATTTTAATAAGTACCCCCAAGTGAGTTTAATGAAGTGCTTTGAGGATCCCATTTGGATAATTCCTGACCCAAACAGCTAACATCTGTGTAGCATTAATTTAATGCCCAACATGGGACTTCCATGGCAGTCCAGCAGTAAAGCCTCGGTGCTTCCAGTGCAGGGGATGTGGGTTCAATATCCAGTTGAGGAACTAAGATCCCACATGCTGTACGGCTTAAAAAAGGTAATTTAACGCCTACCATGCAAAATTCTAATATATCTGGGGTGTATCTGTTAATGTAGTACACTGGTCCTTCCCTCCCACCTACAATCACATAGTGCTTTCCCACATGGGTTCATACCTAAACTCCTGGGTGGTCGGAAGCATTGGGTACTGTTATCCTGTTGTATAGAAGAGAATGGAGGGAAGAGTGGTGACTTACCTAAAGTGTACCAGTGATGGGACCCAATCTCTTCACTCTTGCTCCAAGAACCTGTCTAGCAGACTCAACATCACAACTGGTTCTTTCTACTGGATCTTGTTTCTGGGGCTCAGTGTCCACATCCTTCTGTGATGTCCTACTTTAAGGAAGAATAAGGAGATAAGACAGCACATGGAATAGAGAGGGAAGTGAGAAGAGGGGAAAGCACATGAAATGCAGGGGAAGGGGCTCAGGATGTGTTTGCCTGCTGACTCCTCTCATTTCCCTGGAAGCTGTGCAATGATGCTTTTCCTCCACACACAGCAGTGACACTGAGGCTTTCACATCATGGACATGTACCCTTATCCCTGTTGATGTTACATGTCCAAGTATTCTCTCCAGTCGTCATGCTATTATGGAAATGTCAAAGGCATCACACTAAACAGAATGAAGGAGGTAATGTTGGAGTGGAGAAATACAATTTGGTGAGGGCCTAATAGATGCCACATGCTGAAGGTTGTAATTATCAGACTTTTCAGTTCTACAAAAGGATGCTCTGAGGTGGAGAATCATAATTTTCTTTCTACAGATTTGGAGATACTCGGGCTCAGAGAGCAAAGTACATGTTCAAAGAATTCTAAGGAGGCATCAAATGGAAACAGAAGCCAACTTAAAGGGGCCTCTGCTGGCCAATTCTGGGACAAATTGAGCATCAAAATAAATAATTACAGCACCAAATGGTAGACCTCTGAGCAAAATAGGATAATCTATGAGTCATACTTACATAAATAAAAAAATAGAGAAAAGAGAAAGCTCTACCTCCAGTCAAATTTCAGTGAACAAATCTGAAAGGAATGAGCTAATCAGAAAAGCAACACTTGACAACTATAATAGTAATAAATAAGACAGGTTAGAATTATAAAATGATGTTCAATCTGCATCAAATCCCACAGCAGTCACTAAGTCACCATGGTAACCATGCTTGGCAAGTGAAGCCAGCAAACAAACAGCAACCAATTTGGTTCCAATTATGTGACAGGAAGTTAAAAGGACTGACATGACCACAGCATTAACCTCAAGTTTTCCTTCCAATAAAGATTCCTGGTAGCTTCTCCAATATACATATACACATAAACATACATGTTCATATACATACGTGCTTTCTCCTTCTGTCTGTTTCACCACTGGAGAACCCAGGAATTCACTGAGGAAGACTTGCTGGGGCACAAAAAAGAAAAAACCCACAATTAAATTGGTTCAATTCTAACCACATGCATGAAATTGAAAGCTGCCATAATTATTTTATTTCAGTCGCTGATTTTTCTGGAGATGTCCTGTAGAATTATCTCTGACATCTTCCTCCCTAGTTTCAGCACATTGCCAATAACATCTAAAAGCTGATAAAGAAACACAGTCAAAAGCATGTTACACATCAAATAGTTTTTACATCCTAGAGTAGCCTGTTCTTTCAACCAAAAAGTCCCTGCGTGGCTATTATTAAACATTTGGCTGCTGACAGTACAGTGAAAATACAATAACTGGAAATTTTATTTACAAAACAGTGTTCTTTAGAATAGCATCAAAAAGTCTGAAATACGTATGAACAACTTGTCCAAAAATGAGCAAGACCTGTTCACTGAACACTATAAAACATTGCTCAGAAAAATTAAAGAAAACTTAAATAAATGGACAGACAACTGTCTTTGTGGGTCAAAAGATGTAGTATTGTTAAGATGGTACTTCTCCCAAATTGGTCTATATATTCAGTGTAATACCAATAAAAATCCTAGAAAATATTTTTAAAAAGAAATTTATGGGCCAATTCTGAAGTTAATATGGAAACACAAAGGTCATGGACTATGAAAAACAACCTTGAGAAAAGAAGAATAAGGTTGAAGGATGAAGACTCCAAGATTTCTGAAGACTCACTATGCTGCTGCTAAGTCGTTTCAGTCATGTCCGACTCTTAGCAACCCCATGGACTGCAGCCTACCAGGCTCCTCCATCCATGGGATTTTCCAGGCAAGAGTACTGGAGTGGGGTGCTCACTATAAACCTACAGTAATCAAGGAAGTGTGGTATTAGAATCAATGTAGACAAACAGATTGAAGGAAAATAATAAAGTATCCAGAAATAGATGCAAACATATATGGAGAACTGATTTTTGAAAACAAGCAAAGGCAGTTCAGTGGAGAAATGATAGTCTTATCAACAAAAGGTGCTGGGACAAGTGGATATCATATATACAAATATAAAAAGTGATTCACATATCACATAATATGCAAATGTCCACTCAAAATGCATCAGAGACCCAAATATAACCTAAAGTTTTCAACCTTCTAGAGGAAACATAGGAGAAAATCCTTGTGACCTTGTGTTAGGTGAAGATTTCACAAACACTGAAACTATAATCCATAAGCAAACTAATACATAAAACTGGACTTCAAGTTAAAAACTGCCCTTCCTAAGATACTACTCAGAGAATGAAAAGTCAAGGCATTGGCTGGGAGAAAATATGTGCAAATTATATATCTGACAAAGCATCTGTATCCAGAATACAGAAAATCTAGCAAAAGTCATTTAAGAAGCAAAAAAGATACTACAATAAATAAATAGGGAAAATTTTGGAATAAAAATTTCACCAAAGAAGATACAGAAACAGCAAATAAGCACATGAAAAAATGCTCAATATCATTAGAGAATTATAAATTAAAACTACAATCGGATACCACTATATTCATACGAGAATGGCTAAAATTAGAAAGACTGACCATCCCAAGCACTGGCGAGGTTGAGGAGAGTGGAACTCTCACAAAGTGTTTGAGGGAATGAAAAATGGTATAACCAGTTTGGCAGTTTCTTAACAATGTTAATCTTAAATCTACCATATTATTCAGACACTGCACTCTTTAAGTATTTACCTGAGAGAAAGTAAACAAATCCATGCAAAATTCACTGAAGATTTAATTTAGAACACAACAGCAAATTTCAAACAAATCAGAGTATATCTGTATACTGCGATGTGTGCGTGTGTGCATGCTGTCACTTCGAGTCATGTCTGACTCTTTGCAACCTGCCAGGCTCCTCTGTACATGGGATTCTCCGGGTAAGAATACTGGAGTGGGTTGCCATTCCCTTCTCCAGAGGATCTTCCTGACCCAGGGATCGAACCCACAGCTCCTGCATTACAGGCAGATAGATTCTTTACCACTGAGTCATAGACGAAGCTCATACTAGGACACTACTCATCAATAAAAAAGAATGAACTATTGATACATGCAACAAAATGGATACATCTAAAACCAAAAGGCTGAATGAAAGAAGCCAGTCAACCAAAACCAACTGACCAAAAAAAAAAAAAGAAAATCCTTTATGATTCCATTTGAATAAAATTCCAGGATATGAAAAGTAATCTATAGTGAAAGAAGATCAGTGGTTGCCTGGGTACACTGCAAGGGGGAGGAGGGGGGAGGCAAGGTAATAAAGAGCTGAAATTATTATGTACTGGGAAGGTAAACATATCTACATTTAAGATTACATGGTTATTTTAGCAGATCAATAAGACACTCTAAAGTAACTATTTAAATATATAAATTTTTAAAGCTGAGTTGAAAGCTGAGGATACCACTAAGTTGTGTCCAACTCTTGTGATCCCATGAATTGTAGCCTGCCAGTAAAAGATATTTTTAACTAACATTTGGAAATTTTCTGGCATCTTAAGACTTTTCATTATAGAATAGATAAAGAATGCAGCTTCCAGGGAATAAACTATATTACAATCTCAAATCACTAGGAAGAGTTTCTAACCAAATGCATATTTCAACAACCACCTGAGAGAAACATGCTGATCACTGAATAATATTTACCCAGTGAGAACAATTTAGGTATATTTATTCCAAATGCATGCTAAAGATCAAGTTCCTCCCTCAGGTTGGGTAAATAATTGCTTTCAGACAAAAGAAGACATCTTTAATAGACCTCAAGGGCTACTATAAAGCATTAGCTGATGAAGAAATTAAATGCCACCTGCTAACCTTTTTCTTCCATGATGAGATCAAAATAGCTTCTTTACTTTTAGGCTAGTTTGTGAACCTTACAGAGATATCCCACAATATGCTTTTATCAGATCTATGAACTCACTTGAGTCAGGTGTCATATCCAACTGAAGATGTGAAGTGCTGGGGTCTCCTGAGGACCGCTGCCCTTGAACCTGGAGTAGAAGCTCCATCAGTCAACAGGACACTGATCCTCAGAATCTGTCTCCTTCAGACATCTGATGAGAAAGGCCACTGGCATGAGGGCTGCACAGGGAGAGACACATCCAGCAATCACCACGGTTTACCGGTGTAACTGCATGCCCTGCACCATACTAGGCACTGGGTTAGTGACAATGACATTGAAACAATTGGGTAGTGATAATAACAACCAGATGTTACAATGAGCTTCACACCATGGCCTTTTTCTTCTCCTTTTCTCATCTATCTCTTAACAACAAAGAGGAAAAGCAATAAAAATTGCCTGAATTCATACAGACGTTCATGATCCCACAATAACTACAGGGCCATTGGCTTGTCAAAGTGAAAGTCGCTCAGTCGTGACCCATGGACACAACCCCATGGACTATACAGTCCATTGAATTCTCCAGGCCAGAATACTGGAGTGGGTAGCCTTTCCCTTCTCCAGGGGATCTTCCCAACCCAGGGATCAAACCCAGGTCTCCCACATTGTGGGCAGATTCTTTACAAGCTAAGCCACAAGGGAAGCCCGAAAGCAGAGCACTTTTGCTCTTTATGTTGTCACCAGAGAAATAAAGGCAATATAGACTGGGAGCTGGGTGGTGGTGGAACTCTGCCCAAGCTATTCTCACAAAGCAAATGCCTGTCATCAGGAATTTTGCGTTATTTAAAATGAGACAGGGTGAAAGTATCATCAATATAATGAAATCCACGGAGGGTTCTTGGAGGTGAACTAGCCCTTGCAGGGTGAATGTGTAAAACCACAGCTAAGCAGGTAGCCATCTGTGGCAGAAAACTAAGAGACTGACTGTAATCATGTGACTGAATGATCAAGGAACACACAAAATAAATGTCATTAGGCAATTTAGGAATTATTTCAAGAAAGCAGGCCTAGAATATTAGTTATTTAGTAGGCAGAAACTTGGGCTTCCCAGGTGACCCTAGTGGTAAAGAACATGTTTGCAAATGCAGGAGATGTAAGAGACAATGATTCAATCCCTGGAGAATCCTCAAAACTGAATAGCCTGGCGGGCTACAGTCTACAGGGTTGCAAAGAGTCAGACATGACACAAGTGACTTAGCACAATGCACAAGGCAGAAACTTAGTCTATCGGGCCATACATTGGTTTGTCCTGGGGAATTCTGACCCTCCATTCTCATTAATTTCTTCCATATGATGGGTCATCCATGACCAAAGCACTTCTAGCCTTTCTATACACTCATTTCTTCTCTATTACAGGAACAACTTACCTAATTAGTGAGATTAGAAGGAGAACTAATTGCACAGCTCAGGTCAGCTTCCTTCAAAACTCTTGGTGGTGAGTTGCCCTTATGGAGCTCACATTCTGTTCTGCCCAGTTGTAAGGTGACTGGCCCACAGTTCTCCCCTTTCTGTGTCTGGCTGGCTCCCAATTATTCCTATGGCCTTGCTCCAAAATGCCTGGGCTTTGTGCTTCTCTGGGTGTTTATGTTTATTGAGCCACAAGATGAACCCACATACCCAGTTAGTGGGCATTCCTGTGTTAACTTTCCAAGATGGCCCCATAAGAGCTCAGTAACGGCACACTGATTTCCTGGAAATGGGGTGACAATTTTTCCCCATAGCCCACTTCCATTATACATACAACACAAAAGTGGAACCAACTCTTATACACAAGTTGGGTCTGTGTGAACTTATTTTCCTTCTTGTTGTTGTAGTTCCAGAAGCCCTTCAAGACATAGTTATGCTGTGTAGGGCTACATCGTTTAGGTTAAAGTAATCTTGGAAGCAGAAGTTAGGAAGTGGGGTGGGAAGGAAACTAACAAATCAATGGCCTATTACTGGCCAGACACTGTGTTAGGAACTCCACATACTGTTTTTACAACTTCTTACAACTGTTCAGTAAGTTGAAAGTGAAAGTGAAGTCGCTCAATCATGTCTGACTCTTTGCGACCCCATGGACTGTAGGTATCAGTATTCCCTGTTATAACTCATTCTTCTTTTTAAAAAAAATTATTTATTTTAATTGGAGGCTAATTACTTTATAATATTGTAGTGGTTTTTTGCCATGGCACACTCTACAAAGGCTCAGAGAGGTTACATACATTTTTCAAGGGCATGCCAGGGAATAGGCAGCATAGTTATTCTAATCCAGGGTTGTTAGATTCCAAAGTTGGGTTCTACCCTGTATCTGTGCACACAGGGTGGGTAATAACGTTTACCTTGCTCTAGAGAGCTTTGTCTCAATACTGTTGACACTTTGGTTCAGAGAGCTCTTTGTTGTGAAGGCTGTTCTATGCATTGTGGGATGTTTAGCCTCTACCCACAAAATTTCAGTAGTACTCCAAGTTGTGACTACTGAAAGTGTTTTCAGATATTTCCACATGTCTCCTGGAGCCAGGGAATGAAATCAACACCATTTGAGAACTATTGCTCTAGGTATAAAATTTCTGACAGGTAGTTGGATACATGGATCTGGAGCCTATAAGGAAGTTCTGAGATGAAGACATGATCTGTAGGCTTACCGAGCCTGGGATGTAACAGATACCCCCAAAATATTTGTTAAAAATGCAAATGGCTTATAAAATTGAGTCATAAAGTCTTTCTATCCTTATACCAGTTCTACAAACTAAAGCAGGATCATTCTCATAAGCTTTATCAAAATCTACATTTTCAACCCAACAATTATTAGCTTTTTTCCTCTTTGTGAAAGGAATGTATTTGAAATGGTAGAACATGTTGAAATGGGTTATGCTACCACCAGGTAAAGCCAGAGCAAGAACTCAACATTAAGATGGAAGAACAAAAGAGTGAAGGTCCAGTGTAGCCTACATTTCTATGCCAGACACCGTATTAAGTACTTTGATGATACTAACATATTTAATCTTCAAAACATCCTTTTAAGGTTTTATCACCATTTATGAATCAGAAGTTAAGGCACAGGGAGGTTAAAAAAGTTGTCTAGCTCACATAGTAGGAGACAGAGGGATGGCCCTTCCCAGGTCTATATGGTATTAAATAAAGCCCACTGATACTAACTATGAAAGTACCCTATCATGAAACAACAAATGTCTCTATAATCTCACCCAGAGTCTGGAACTCAGTGAATTTTTAACTGAATTGAAATCATATATAGAGACTGAATGTAGATGTAGAGCCTACAGCATGAGTCTTAAAATAATTCCTTGGACTTACATTGAAAAATATCTTCCGTCTAGAAACTCAAAGTGTTTTGCTGGATGGAAATGACTTTAGTCTCTGGCCCAGACCTAGCTGGCTGGGAGAAGAAGCTGATGTGATCCTCTTTGACAGGAGAGACCACCTCTTCTTTGGCCAGTATTTATTCAATGTCATCCTAGAGTTATGAGGTGAGGTCTGTCACTGGGGCCCAGGGAGAGCTCTTGGCTGGTACTGTGTGGTCTCATACAAAATACACAAATAGCCTTTGATCCTATGTATCACCTTACCTTTCAAAGGTTCAGCAGAGAAGTATTTCCCTAAAGTTATCTGCAGGGAGAAGTAAGGGAACATAATAGCACATGACACAAGAACAAACAGGATGATGGTTTTCTTCCTTTTCAACTTCTCCAGGGGAGGAGAGCGGAAAGCAGCAGGTTTTCCAGGAGATCCCTCTTTGCTCCCATTCTTGAAATCCTTTGCTCCAGCCCAGCCCTTTGTGACATGACAGGAATGTAGACAGAAGTTAGGGTTAGTGAATCTGGGGTGCGCTGAGAGAAGGACAGAAAGATGGGAGATGCCTGACAACCAGAATGGTACAACAGGAAACACAGATACCGAAGCATATGCCCTGGTTCTTGGCTCATCCATCAAGCTCTCAGTTCTACTTGTTTATGTTTGCAGTGCCATCACTCTACCCCATAGCAATGAAAGTGAAAGTCGATCAGTCATGTCCGACTCTTTGTGACCCCATGGACTGTGAATTGTCCAGGCCAGAATACTGGAGTGGGTAGTCTTTCCTTTCTCCAGGGGATCTTCCCAACCCAAGGATCAAACCCAGGTCTCCCACACTGCAGGCAGAGTCTTTACCAGCTGAGCCACAAGGGAAGCCCATACATAACACAAATATATATTTTCCAAGTGAGACTAAGAGGGGTGAGGTGTCTTACAGACATGAACAGTTACTCCAGGGAAGTCTCCTGTATCTCTTTTTCCAGTGTCTTGTGTCCTGTCTGGCAGACATAGTATTAGACTTTGATCTCACTTTTCAGGACCTCAAAGAAAATACTATTTTCCTATGTAAAACAAGAGGGTAAGCTAAGGGGAAAGGAAAACATGGGGAATAGGGTAGATGGTGACTTCACTCCCTTACTCCAGTCTCCATTCATGGGGTACATGACTCAGTTGAATGGAAATGGTATAGACACCTTCTTTTCTTCCCCAGCCCCATCAGGGCACTTATTCCACCACATAAAACAGCATTGCATGCATGTGTGCTAAGTTCAGTCATGTCTGGCTCTTTGTGACCCTATTGACTGTAGCTTGACAGTCTCCTCTGTCCGTAGGATTCTCCAGACAAGAATAATGGAGTGGATAGCTATTCCCTCCTCTAAGGGATCTTCCAGGCCCAGGGATCGAACCCACGTCTCTTGCGTCTTCTGCATTGGTAGGCAGATTTTTTACCACTGCACCACTTGGGAAGCCCAAAATGACATTTAGTCACAGTCAAAACAGAAATATGTAAATATTTTCCTTCTCTCCTGTTCTTTTTTCCTTCTTTTCCTTCTCTCCAGATCATGCTACCCTTCAAATACCAGTCACATCTGTAGTTCTCCTGCCCCCTCCGCTTCTAGGAAGATAAAGCTCCACCAGATTCCTGACTCTCAGCGGATCCGTCCTTAAGAAGTGTGAATCCCTCTTCCTTTTCCCTTTGAACATATGACTCAGCTTCTGTCTTCACAGAAGCTTCTGTGCTATCTTCACAGGCCCATTGAGGCTGGAAGGGAATGAGACCAAGGCCCCAAGTCAGATAGTGACTGCACTGTCCTCACATTCCCAGGGCACTTGATGTCTCCTGACGAGCATCTTTCTGATACCGGTGGAGCCATCACTCCAGGAGAGCAGGGTGGTGGCAGGATCCTCCTTTGGGAGAAGGCTGTTTCTAGGCAAGAGTTAGAACTCATAGCTTCTGTTCAGTTCCAACAGTTTTAGATATACAGAGACTTAGTCACAGAGTAAGGTTTTTCATGTGGTAGATTCTCTTAACGGAGTTAATTTAGGTCTTCTGGCAAAGTGAAGGCAGCTGCCTCTGATGAGGGCCAGACAAAGGGTTTCTGAGAAATGACCTCCTCTCTGAGACTAATTGGAAAGCAGGGTGGAAAGAGGACCCCTGGATGAGTTCTTGCCTTGAAGGCCCTGGGGGACAAATAATCCCATGTCGAGCATAATACACCCAAAACAAGAGTAAGGATTTATGGTGGAGACCAGAAGGAGACGACTACATGTGACAAAGCAGTGGCTGGACACTTTTGATGAATGCTTCAACATTTCTTTTCCCATCTGATAATACTGGCAGAAAAGAATCACAAGTCATTTTTTCAGTACGAAATGGGAAACACCAAATAACTTAGTCAGTGAATAAAGTTTCTAGGGAAACTGGCAGTAGTTCTTCCACCCAAGGCTGAAGTGGAAACCAAGACTGATAAGCAGCTCTGAGTGCTAGGGTAATAAAGTTTCAGAGGGGGAAAAAGAGACAGGTAATAATGAAGCCCCCAGTTGCCAGGTCAACAGCCATTGAACTCCTCTGGTCATACTCCCTTTAAGCCTCTTGCCCAAATCACCTATCTGTGAACTTAGACTGGATGAAAAAGGCAACAACAACCCAGAGAATTTATAACTGTGGGATGGCTCCTCTCTGACACCTAAAAATTATGAACTCACTGTTGGAAAAGTGAAGAGAGGGTCTTCTCTGAGTGAAAACCTGTCCATTACAATGGGCAATTGGTCAGACATGATTCCCTATCACTGTTTCATGTTGCAGCTGATCCTCTCTCTTCTACTCCTCATTACATTAGTGTCCCGCATGGCCTTTCAAATCTGGAAACAACTTTGGGCAACTTAACTGCAGGAGGTGCAGCCTCTCTACGATGAAAAATTCTCAAACTTCATTGGTATCTTCAACTCTCAGAAGAAAAGAACAAAGAATAGCCATAAAGAGAAGGTCGTATAGCCCATTACCATCACCTTTTGGTATTGAATAGCTGGCTCTCGCTTTTCTCAAAGGACCACGGATTTCCACGCCATATGAAAAAATAACAAAAAACATAAAAATCAGCAAATTTCCTTGTCTATGCCTCTGCATTTTTTTTGTCATTATTACCTGAAATTTCTCATCTTGTACAGGTTTTGTAAGTGAGCTTTACTGTACATGTGTGCTAAGTCACTTCAGTCATGTCCGACTCTTTGCAACCCCATGGAGGAGCCTGCCAGGCTCCTCTATCCATGGGATTCTCTGGGCAGGAATACTGGAGTGGGTTGCCATTTCCTTCTCCAGGGGATCTTTCCGACCCAGAGATCGAACTTGTGTCTCTTATGTCTCTCTTGCTTCATCTAATCCTCAGCACAAGTCTACGAGGTAGGTTTTATACAAGTTTTTATACCTTTTATACCTGTTTTACCAAAAAGGAAGTGGAGCCTGAAGGACTTTGTCTGCAGCACAAATGCATTCCAGTTTTTGTTTGAATGCTTTTGTATATTCCGTGTTTACTCAGAAATACTTATTTTGCTGTTGTTATTTAGATTGTTCTACAAATTTCAATTAGTATGTACATAAAATCATTGAAATATTTCAATCTTTTTACTGTTGCCTTTTACTTTTGCCTTTTCCAGAATGTTATATACTTGGAATCATACAGTATGGAGCCTTATCAGTTTGGCTTCTGTCACTCAGAAATACACATTTAAGTTTCCTCTATATCTTTTTGTCACTTGATAGTTTATGTATTTTTATTGTTGAATAATATTCCATTTATGGATGAACCCTAGTTTGTTTATCCATTTATCTATTGAAGGACATCTTGGTTGATTCCACATTTTGGCAATTATAAACTGCTATAAATATTTGTGTGAAGATTTTTGTGTGTTACTGTTCAGGTTTTTATACCCTTAATTTTTTTGTCTACTTGCTCTATTAATTACTGAGCGAGAAGCATTGACATCTACAACTATAATTTCAGATTTGTCTATGTATCTTTTCAGTGGTAGGATTTGCTTTAAGCATTTTGAAGCATATTATTGGGTGCAGCATATTTAGGATTTCTGTGACCTTGTGGCTCAGCTGGTAAAGATCTGCCTGCAATGTGGGAGACCTGGGTTTGATCCCTGCGTTGGGAAGATCCCCTGGAGAAGGGAAAGGCTACCCACTCCAGTATTCTGGCCTGGAGAATTCCACGGACTGTATAGTCCATGGGATCTCAAAGAGTTGGACACGACTGAGTTATTTTCATTTTCACTTGATGAATTAATCTAGCATTATAAAAACACTTTTGTTTTTCTGAAGTAATATTCCTTGTTCTGAAGTATACTTTGTCTAATGTTAATATAATGACAAGCCTTAGCATTTTTCTTAATACACATTTGTACCCATTGAATTTAGCCTATATGTATTTTTATATTTAAAATCTATTTCTGGGACTTCCCAGGTGGTCCAGTGGTTAAGAATCCACCCTGCAATGTGGAGGATGTGGGTTTAATCTCTGGGAAGGGAACTAAGATCCAATATGCTGTGCAGCAACTAAATTTGAGAGCAGCAACTAAGACCTGATGCAGCCAAATAAGTAAATAATTTTTTAAAATAAAGTCTATTTTTTATAGAGCGTATGTTTGGGTCCTGCTTTTTCATCCAATCAGACAAACTAACATTGTAATTGGAATGTTCATAATAGTTATGTTTAATGTAATTTTCAAAACAATTTGGTTCAAATTTGATGTTTTGCTGTTTTCTATTTGTATCTCTTTTTGAATTGATCTTTTCCTGCCTTCATTTGAATTACTTGACCATTTTTAGTAATTTATGTTATCTCTTCTGTTGGCTTATTAGTACACATTATTTTATTTTTACTAGTTTCGGTGGAATTTGCACACTGTATTTTTAACTTCTATCTACTTTTAAACACTGATTTTAGCACTTCACATATAAATGTAAGAATCTTACAATAATCATATTTTATTTTATTTTCCCTTATTGTGGTATTTTTGTAATGTATTTTACTGTACATATCATATGAATTACATAATGTATTTATCTTATTTTCAGTAAGTTCAGCAGCTCAGTAGTGTCTGACTCTTTGCAACCCCATGAACTGCAGCACGCCAGGCCTCCCTGTTCATCACCAACTCCCGGAGTCTACCCAAACCCATGTCCATTGAGTTCGTGATGTTATCCAACCATCTCATCCTCTGTCGTCCCCTTCTCCTGCCCTCAATCTTTCTCAGCATCAGGGTCTTTTCAAATGAGTCAGCTCTTCGCATTAGGTGGCCAAAGTATTGGAATTTCAGCTTCAACATCAGTCCTTCCCATGAACACCCAGGACTGATCTCCTTTAGGATGGACTGATTGGATCTCCTTGCAGTCCAAGGGACTCTCAAGAGTCTTCTCCAACACCACAGTTCAAAAGCATCAATTCTTCAGTGCTCAGCTTTCTTTATAGTCCAACCCTCACATCCATACATGACCACTGGAAAAACCATAGCCTTGACTAGACAGACCTTTGTGGACAAAGTAATGTCTCTGCTTTTTAATATGCTATCTTATTTTAGTTTTTAAAAAAATATTTAAAACTGAGAAAAAGTATATTTACTTACCTATTTACCATATTTGGTGTTCTTTGTCCTTTGCCCAGATTCAGTGTTCCATCTGGCATTATTCCCCTCAGTCTGAAGTACATTTTAAAAAATACTTCTTATATTGCTAGTCAACTGGCAACAAACTCTTTCAGGCTTTGTTAGTATTCAAAGAAATATTTAAAGAAATATTTATAACCTCAGATAAGCAGAGGACACTATCCTTATGGCAGAAAGCTAAGAGGAACTAAAGAGTCTCTTGATGAAAGTGAAAAAGGAGAGTGAAAAAGTTGGCTTAAAACTCAACATTCAAAAAGCTAAGACCATGGCATCCGGTCCCATCACTTCATGGCAAATAGATGGAGAAACATTGGAAACAGTGACAGACTTTATTTTGGGGGGCTCCAAAAGGACTGCAGATGGTGACTGCAGCCATGTAATTAAAAGACGCTTGCTCCTTGGAAGAAAAGTTATGACCAACATAGATAGCATATTAAAAAGCAGAGACATTATTTTGCCAACAAAGGTCTATCTATCTAGTCAAAGCTATGGTTTTTCCAGTAGTCATGTCTGGATGTGAGAGTTGAACCATAAAGAAGGCTGAGTGTTGAAGAATTGATGCTTTTGAACTGTGGCGTTGGAGAAGAATCTTGAGAGTCCCTTGGACTGCAAGGAGATCAAATTGGTCAATACTAAAGGAAATCAGTCCTGAATACTCTTTGGAAGGACTGATGCTGAAGCTGAAGCCCTAACACTTTGGCTACCTGATGGAATTTGAAAAGACACTGCTGCAGGGCAAGATTGAAGGCAGGAAGAGAAGGGGATGACAGAAGAAGAGATGGTCAGATGGCATCACCGACTCGATGCACATGAGTTTGAGCAAGCTTCAGGAGTTGGTGATGGACAAAGAAGCCTGGCGTGCTGCAGTCCATGGGGTCACAAAGAGTCTGACACGACTGAGCGACTGAACTGACTGAAAGTATTTTATCATTATTTTCAAGGATATTTACAGAGAACAGCAAATTCTAGTTTGACAGTTTTTATTTTTTTAGTACTTCAAACATGACTCAGTCATATTCTGGCTTACACCATTTCTGATAAGTAAACCATGCACGGTGATTTTTACATTTGTGTTTCTTTTTTTTTATTTTTTAACTTTACAATATTGTATTGGTTTTGCCATATATCTGCCACAGGTATACACATGTTCCCCATCCTGAACCCTCCTCCCTCCTCCCTCCCCGTACCATCCCTCTGGGGCATCCCAGTGCACCAGCCCCAAGCATCCAGTATCGTGCATCGAACCTGGACTGGCGACTCGTTTCATATATGATATTATATCTCCAGCTGTTTTTAAGATTTTCTTTTTATTACTAGTTTTCGGATATTTTGTCATTATATGCTTTGGCGTGGCCTTATTTGTTTTTCCGGCTTGGCTTCATTGAGATTCTTGAATCTTTGAGTTTTCAGTTTTCCTTAAATTTGGAAAACATTCTGCCATTATTTTTTTCAAAAATTTTTTACTGTTCCCTAATTATAGATACATTAGACATCTTGGTACTGTCGCACAGATCAATGAAGAAGCTCCTGATAGTTTCTGTTCCTAGGGCTGTCAACTCAATGAGCTTTCAGTGAGTGTCAGGTCTACCATTAATCTCAACAAATACTATTTTCATTCAAAGCTTCATTTGGGAACATTTATATCTGCCGTTTAACTCCTCATTATAATAATACTTTCCTTTAATCCTTGGGCATATTTATAATAGCTGTTTTAAATCTGTGGATGTTAACCTCACCTTGGATGCTGCTATAATTTCTGTTTTGTTTATACTGAGTATTTCTCTCTCTTAATTATTGGTCATAATTTCCTACTACTTTTGTATTACTAGTAACTTTTTATTAAATGATGAACATTGTGAATTTTACGTGGTTAAATATTGGGATTATGTTTTCTTCCTTTAAAGAATGCAGGATTTTGTTCTTGGAGGCAGATCATCTTAACTCTTGAGGATTTTCTTTAAACTTTATCAGGCATGTTTACAGCAGGTTTTACTCTAGTGTTAATTTATTACTACTACTCAAATATTTTCCTTCTGAGGACTCTACTGAATGCTCCTGGTGTGTGAATGCTCACTTTTGTCTGTGTGTTCTCAGTTGTGTCCGACTCTTTGTGGCCCCATGGATTGTAGCCCTTCAGGCTCATCTGTCCATGGAATTTTCCAGACAACAATACTGGAGTGGGTTGCCATTTCCTCCCCCAGAGGATCTTCCCAACCTGGGGATTGAACCTGTGTCTCTGGCATCTCCTGCATTGGCAGACAAATTCTTTACCACTAGCACCACTTGGGAAAGCCAGTATTCGGAAAGACTGCAATTTGACTGAATTATTCCCCACCTGTGCAAGCTCTGGAACTGTTTCAAACTTCAGTTCCCCAGTTATTCAATAGTTGTTATTCACTGTGTTCTATATATATGATAAGGTCAAATATGTTAAGAATTTTGTAAAATCTTTGAGTTCCTTACTGATATTTTTTGATAATACTATTATTTACCAAAAAAATGCTTTGTATTATTCCTTCTCACTATAATTATGCATTTTATACTTGTTCTGTTATTCTGATTTTTTTCCTTTATGTCTTTAGGCACATATAAGTAATTAGAATACCATCTAGTGGATTGATCTTTCTCTTTATAAATGTCTTTTTTTAATCTATATAATTGTCAATTGCTTTGAATTCAATCTTGTTTGATATTTAAAAATCAGTATCAGCATTCTTATAGATACAATTTGCAAAATATACCTTTTAGCATTCTCTTAGGTTCACCCATTCTTTGTTCTTATATTCAATGTGAATCTTACATAACTATCTCATAGTTGTATTTTACTGGAATACTGAGGGGCTGAGTAGAGATTTAGACCCAAGTAGAAGTGAGAAGTTCTAACACTTGGACTCTTAGAGCCTGAGCTATATCACTTCCCTGAATATTACAAGTCCTCTCTCTTTTCAGTCTCTATGTTCTCTTTGGCAGATCCTATTCATTTCTGCATTTGTCACTACAATTCCATATGTCTAGCCCAAACTACTCTTTGGCCCTGTAGATTTTTGTCTGAACTTTAATGGAACTCTCCTGAATGTCTCAAACTTACCTCAATCTCAGCAGGTCAAAATATGTTCCACCATTAAGATTAACCCTATTTCTCTGTCTCAGGTTTCCTGCTCAGTGGTGTTCAAAGTGCAATGCTGGCTCTGGTCACAGAGGTGACCCTTTTTAAGTTTCTTCAATAGACAGTCAAGTTTGCTAAAAGAGAAAAAGAAACCTGTCATTATTTTAAAAAACAAGTTAGGGGATATTCTTTACCTCATACTTATTCACTTTTGAAAATGTATATGAATCACAAACACTGACAAAATCTACTTGGCACATTTCTTTCCCGTGAAATATGCATTCATACAACTAATGCCATTCTTCAATTGCTGACAGGTGTCTCAATTTTTCTACTCAATAGCTTTACTCTAGGTCCTAGTTTGTACTTCCGCATAGTTTCTCTTCCCCCTAATGTCATCTTCCTCACAAGTTGGACTTACCACAATTACCTCTCAAGTCCTCAACATTAAGGACTTCATTTTTTTCCTTTTGCTTTTTTTCCTTTTTGGTTCCCAACATCAATAGCCTGATTATCTCCACTATATCCACCCTTGGGCTTCCCTGATAGCTCAGTTGGTAAAGAATCCACCTGCAATGCAGGAGACCCAGGTTCCATTCCTAGGTCAGGAAGATCCTCTAGAGAAGGGATAAGCTACCCAATCCAATATTCTTGGATTTCCCTTGTGGCTCAGCTAATAAAGAATCCACCTGCAATGTCGAAGACCTGGGTTTGATCCCTGGGTTGGGAAAAATCCCCTGAAGAAGGGAAAGGCTACCCACTCCAGTATTCTTGCCTGGAGAATTCCATGGACTGTATAGCCCATGGGGTTGCAAGGAGTCAGACACGACTGAGCCACTTTCACCTTCACTTCACTTCATCTCATACCCAGTTTTATTCGGTGTGAGGAAAAACATGTCTCTCTTTAGAAGAAACAATAGGATTGGAATTTGCTACTACTAAAATATCTTAAAAAACATTATTTTAAAATTATATTGAAGAAAATAGGTGGCTGTTTCAATCACTGCTTTAATGGATTTATTATTTGTTTTATGAAATGCTGAGAGCACTGGTCCTGGACCCAACATTTTGAGCTGTATCTTGGGTTTACAACTTACTGCTGCTGCTGCTGCTGCTGCTAAGTCGCTTCAGTCGTGTCCAACTCTGTGCGACCCCATAGACAGCAGCCCACCAGGCTCCCCCGTCCCTGGGATTCTCCAGGCAAGAACACTGGAGTGGGTTGCCATTTCCTTCTCCAATGCATGAAAGTGAAAAGTGAAAGTGAAGTCGCTCAGTCGTGTCTGACTCGTAGCGACCCCATGGACTGCAGCCCACCAGGCTCCTCCATCCATGGGATTTGCCAGGCAAGAGTACTGGAGTCGGGTGCCATTGCCTTCTCCGTTACAACTTACTAGTTGTACAATTTTAGGTAATTTGCTTAATCACTATGTATCTCAACTTCCTCCTATGTACAATGGGTACATTGATAGTACAGCCCTCACAGATTTCTTCTGAGGAATGGATTGATTAGTACCTGTAAATAGCTGAAGACACTGTTTCAAATATAGTACACACTAAAAGTAGTGCTATGTTACGAATACTGGATTAGTATCATAATTTTCTGTGTAGTCCAAATTAACATGATGACATATTCAGAATTCCTTTATGGCAATAATATAACTATACAAAAAATTAAAATCTAAAAACCTGACACTGAAGTAAATAACAGAAAAATTACATTTTATCACACATCTATTTCCATATGTCATTTGTGGTGAATTCCTTTATGACTTTTTCTGCTTTTATATGCACATTCCCATATATATTTCATACCTTAGTTTTTTTTAATTATTAGAGTATCTGCAACATACACCATTTATTCAGAAATACTTTTTTGAGAAAAATAAACTGATCACATAACATGTATTTTATGATGTAGCCCAATATGAGAAATGTTGAAATTAAAAACAAATTGATCCTAACACAGAATAAGACAATTTAGGTCATTTGATATATGCAGTTAGGATCTCTGGCATTTTGATGTATTTCCTTGTAGCCTTTCTCTAGGCACGTTTGTATTCAATATAATTGTATTTCCGCCATACTGCTGGTGGTTCTCAGGTGTTAGTGTGCATTAAAATCTCTCAGGGGAACATGATAATAATGTATATTTTGGGGCCCAGTTGGAAGTGGATTTGACTCATGAAATCTGGAGAGGAGTACCAAAGTCTGTATTATTAACAAGGGAGATAGAAGATTCTGAAGCAAGTAGTCTTTGGGAAATGCTGCAAAAAATCACTGATACATACTGACAAGGACTCCCTCATGGACCAAAATTTTACTCAGGCTTCTCTGGCTTTCTTTTCAATGAGGTCTTGTCCTCAGTTCTGGCTTTGGCCTGCTAAGTCCAGTTTTAGCAAGACATTCTGGTTAGGCAATTTATCAAGAATTCTCCCAACCTTGATATCTATTCAAGCTTGATACATAACCAAGTTCCTCTTCATAATTTTTCATCCTCTCCTGCACCTTTCCCATTGGCCATAAATCCCTACCTGTCCCTGTCGTATTTACAGTTGAGTTTAATTTCTCTCCCCTATTGCAATAGTTTTGATCCTTATTGCAATAATCTTGAGTCAAGTATTTCTTACTGTTTTTAATAGGTAAAAGGCATTTTTCTTTTATAATATAACATAAAATTTTTGTTCATGTTTTAATTTGCTGTGTCATACTACCCCTGCTAGGCTCCTTGGGAAATTCAAGTCTTTGACTCTAGAGAAATGAAGTGACTTGCCTGTTATTCTTTAGTTATGGGTAGAATTAGGCTAAGGACTTAAGGATCCACACAGTCATAATGGCTACTTTAAACATTTATTCAAGATATATCAGAATTTCTGCTCCTGATCAGGATAAAGTAACTTAGAGTGTTTCATTCTGAAACAAACAAATCACCTTTCATTCTATGAACAAACTGTTCAAGACATTCTAAGAACTGTCCTGTTCCAGACACAGGACATTAAGCAACAGAGGTCAGTGGTCCCTAAAAGACTGGGAAAAAGTGAGATTATTCTTATGATTGCCCCAGCCTACTTCCTGAAGAAAGTTTTCAGGCCACAGTGTAGAAAGTGAGAATCCGTGGAGAGCCTGGTGGTATACTATAGATTAGGATAAGAAGGGAATCTGGGGAGTCCAAAGCAGCTAGAGATTGCAAGACAGAGTACCAAAAAGGAAAGAGCCCACGGAGAAAAAGTTTTCGAGATTTACAGAGGGTCTCCCTTGACTAAGGAGAAGGCAATGGCACCCCACTCCAGTATTCTTGCCTGGGAAATCCCATGAACCGAGGAGCCTGGTAGGCTGCAGTCCATGGGGTCGCTAAGAGTTGGACACGACTGAGCGACTTTACTTTCACTTTTCACTTTCATGCACTGGAGAAGGAGATGGCAACCCACTCCAGTGTTCTTGCCTGGAGGATCCCAGGGACGGGGGAGCCTGGTGGGCTGCCGTCTATGGGGTTGCATAGAGTCAGACATGACTGAAGCAACTTAGCAGCAGCAGCAGCCCTTGACTACTTATCCGAGTACTGATTACACACCTGTGAGCAAATGATCCCAGATCAGGAAAAGAACCATCCAAAAGGATTAAAGAGAATAATTTCTTAAGTGCATAGAAGTTTGGACATAGTGCCTGCTCCTACCAGTCAGATTTGAAGATCTCATAATTCACAGGACATCAGAAAGAGTGTTTGGATGAGTTTTTCCTCATTAATGGGGTACAATTAAGCTTAAGCTAAACAGTACTTTGTTCTCATCTTACAAAGGTTAAAATAAAAACCTAAAAAGATCAAACTGTTTACAAGTAACTTAGCTGTGTTCCAGAATAAAAACCATCATATTTACAGAGATATAAAACTATGTAGCACTCAAAAGGTAAAATTCACAATACCTGGTATCCAGTCAACAATTGCCAGGTCAGCAAAGAATCAGGAAAATCTAACCCATTATGAGGAGAAAAGAAATCAATCGATCAAAACTGACCAAGAAAAGATAAAGATGGTACAATTAGACAAGGACATTAAAATAGATATAACTGCACTGCCTATGTTCAAGAAGCTGGAGGAAAGACTGAAGATGTTTAGTAGAGACATAGAACACAAAAAATGTTAAAAAAAAAAAAAAAAGACCCAAATTGAACATCTAGAAATAAAAACTACAATGTCTGAAATTTAAAAAATATGTTAGATGGGGTTAATGGCAGATTAGATATTACAGAAGAAAAGATTAGTGAGTCTGAAGACATAGGAATAGAAACAATTCAAAATGAAATGTAGAGAGAAAAAGATTTTAAAAATGAATAGATCTCAATTCCATACCCTTATTTTTACAGCACAAGGAATTATAGCCATTACCTTATAATAACTTTGAATGGAATATAATCTGTAAAAATACTGAATCACTATGCTGTGCACCTGAAGCTAACATAATACTGTAAATCAGTTGTGAAATGAAAGTCGCTCAGTCGTTTTCGATTCTTTGCAACCCCATCGACTATACAGTCCATGGAATTCTCCAGGCCAGAATACTGGAGTGGGTAGCCATTTCCTTCTCCAGGGGATCTTCCCAACCCAGGGATCAAACCCAGCTCCCCCACATTGCAGGCAGATTCTTTACAAGCTGAGGCACAAATTGTATTTCAATTTAAAAATGAACAAGCATTACTGAGTTGTGAGACAACTATATTGATAATCATTTAAATGAAAATTGTCTAAGCCCTCTAATGACATGATAGAGATTGTCAGAGTGAATAAAAAGCAAGACTGAGCCCTTAATATCTGAACGTTATGGAGAAGAGAGGGCTTGTTGCATACACAATAAACCATAGACACATACTGAGAAAAAGAACTTTTTGCTAAAAATATACAACACACCATGGTCCAAGCATCATTAAGATAGTACTCACCTAAGCTAGTACAATTCTAAGTCAGGTAGAGGATCTTTATGCACAACTCTATAAGGGACAAACTGGGACACTGAGCTGTCCAGAGAAATCTGTAATGATGGAGGGTGGAGGTGGCTCCCCACAGCAGAGGAATGGAGTGGGCTTGTGACACTCAGTTTGGATGCTACTTCCAGCAACGGAGGGGAATCTGAGGGACGTGAATCCTGCCTGTGCCAGTTCACATGCTCTTTACCTATCTTGGTTCTCACAGCAGCCCTGGAAATTATTGTCTCCATTTTACTAATAAATAGAGAGAAATAACTGAGGCATTGTCATGATAAAAACCACTGTTTATATTGCTAGCTGCTTCCCACGTGGCTCAGGGGTAAAGAATCTGCCTGCAATGCAGGAGATGCCTTTTGCACAGGATACACAGGTTCAATCCCTGGCTCAGGAAGATCCCTTGAGAAGGAAATGGCAACCCACTCCAGATTTCTTGCCCGGGAAATCTCATGGACAGAGATGCCTGGCGGGGCTATAATCCATGGGGTCCCAAAAGAGCTGGACAAAACTTAGTGAGTAAACAACATATTGCCAGCTAAATGATTCAAAAATATTTTGAAATTCATTATTCTTGTTTATTGGTGCTTTTTCAACAAGTTTTCATCAAATTTTTCATTGTCTTTAAGTTGACTGATACATTTAGTTTGCTTCCTCTTGTTTTTTATTTTTTTAGCCATGCAGCATGTGAGATCTTAGTTCTGGACCAGAGATCAAACCTGTGCCCTCTGCGGTGGAAGTGCAGAACCTAACCACTAGACAACCCAGGAATTCCTGCTTCCTCTTTTAAAAATCAAACTTTAATCAGAGATTAAGTAATCTTGCTAATTTAGGAAAACTAGATAAAAACTTTAATCTACGCATGTGATTTCAGTAAAGGAAACATGGTGCTGAAATCAAGATTTAAAATTTGTCTTCTTAATAAATTTTCTCTTCTGTTTCAAAACAACAACAACAAAACCACTTTAGAAGGCATATTTTACAATCAGAAACATAATAATGCTCATTCCATTTGTGGGAACTAAATGGAAAATATTTTCCATTGGCTACACAGGAAAGAGTAAATTCCTGAACAGGCTAATCATAACTTTTAAAACAATGTTTGAGCAAAATTAAAAATACAAATAAATGTTAAGATTTTCAAATTTGTAGAGATGCCTTATTCATTTGGTTATGTATGTTTATATTACTTAGAAAGCATTTTAACTGGTTACACAAGACAGCAATTACATTTCATGTTATATGCATGAAAATTTTTAAATGAGATCATTCTAAACAAAATCAGCACATTTATTATATGAAATACATGATATTAGGGAAGGAGACAGGGAATAGACATAGGATTTTGTCCATTTCATTCCTGTAATCAGTCCTTTTTCTACTCACTAGACAACTTTTAAATTTCATATAGAAATAAATTAGTTCTATTAACTAAATGTATTCATGTAATGTTCCCAAATTTGCCCACTGAGAGTTGGCTTGCTGAAACATGACTGTTATTTTCAGTTTTGAAAAACAGGAGCTAATTGAAAGTTTTTATTTTCTTGGGTTCCAAAATCACTGCAGATGGTGACTGCAGCCATGAAATGAAAAGACGCTTACTCTTTGGAATAAAAGCATGATAAACCTAGACAGTGTATTAAAAAGTGGAGATATCACTCTGCTGGCAAAGGTCCATATAATCAAAAGTATGCTTTTTCCAGTAGTCATGTACGGATGTCGGAGTTGGACCATAAAGAAGGCTGAGCACCAAAGAATTGATGCTTTCAAATTGTGGTTCTGAAGAAGACCCTTGAGTCCCTTGGACAGCAAGGAGTCAAACCACTCAATCCTAAAGGAAATCAAGCCTGAATATTCATTGGAAGGACTGATGCTGAAGCTCCAATACTTTGCCCACCTAATGCAAAGAGCGAACTTATTGGAAAAGACACTGATGCTGGGAAAGATTGAAGGCAGGAGGAAAAGGGAGTGATAAGCATGAGACGGTTGGATGGCATCATCAATTTATGGACATGAGTTTGAGCAAACTCTGGGAGATTAGTGAAGGACAGGGAACCCTAGCGTGCTGGAGTGCTGCAGTCCATGGTTTCGCAAAGAGTCAGACATGACTGAGTGACTGAACAACAACTGAAAAGTAGGTCAAATATGATCCAATTAGCTTTGAAGAGTGGTAAGAAGACAAAAAATAAACATAACAAGTTAAACATGTCTCCTTGGCAGGGGCTGTGAAAGAGGCAATATTTCTCTTAAGAGGTCTAATCATGACTAAGTTTAATCATGAGTAGTTTAATTATGACTAAACCTGGTTTAATCATGACTAGTATAGGATGATAATAAAAAATTTTATAATTTTTGTAAATTGTACTTTCTTTGGATAATTAGATTATGGTTTTGTTTATATTTTTCTTTATATTTCTGCATAATCCAAATATGTCTAATCACCTTGTATAACACAAATAATTATAAAAAGTATTTCATCTTCAAATGTTTCTCATAGAAACTTTTAAAACAAGTGTAAAGAAAGAAACAACTCACAAAGAACCAATGTTAATTGTTGCTATATATTATTTTAGATAAGTTATAATTGCTAAAAGCTTTAATAATAATTAAATGCATTATTATGTTATTAAATATCTACATCAGACACTGCTGGAAATTGAGCTCCAGAGTAATTAAGACAAAAGCATTGTTATAAAAGGGCACAGGCTTGCACAGAAAAGATAATGCCTAATTTATTTAACAGTCATATAATTATTATTAATAATAAACTGTAATAATGCATTAACTTAACAGGATATTTGGAAAGGTAAAAAAACAGTACTGGTTTAGCAACAAGGTCCTTCTGTACAGCACAGGGAACAAAAGAATGTAAAAAAAGGTACTGGTTTAAATACAGACATACATTGTTTAATGCAATCCCAATTTTGGAAATATTAAAATTTGGAAAGGTACATTCTTTGTGAAATTAAATAAGCCAATCAGATCACAATGTTTGTAAAATGGTGTCATCACTGTCAGTGTTTCTCCATGCCTATGCTGGCAAAACTCAGATGCATCAGAATCACCTGCATGTGTGCTCAATCGCGTCTGACTCTGTGTGACCCATGGACTGTAGCCCACCAGGCTCCTCTGTCCATAGAATTCTCCAGGCAAGAATACTGGAGTGGGTTGCCATTTCCTTCTCCAGGGGATATGCCCAAGCCAGGGATCAATCCCGTGCCTCCTCCATTAGCAGGCGGGTTCTTTTACTGTTGAGCCCCCAGGGAAGCAGAATCACCTGAGCAACTGTCAAAACAGTAGTTAATGATCAGGTGATTCAAGGAATGACACAGGGTTCCTTGGGGCACCCAAGTGAAAGCTTTTTTTTAACATTTCCTTCAGGTGATTGAGCTTCCCTGATAGCTCAGTTGGTAAAGAATCCACCTGCAATGCAAGAGACCCTGGTTCGATTCCTGGGTTGGGAAGATCTGCTGGAGAAGGGATAGGCTACCCACTCCAGTATTCTTGAGCTTCCCCTGTGGCTCAGCTGGTAAAGAATCCACCTGCAACTGGGAGACCTGGGTTCGATCCCTGGGCTGGGAAGATCCCCTGGAGAAGGGAAAGGCTACCCACTCCAGTATTCTGGCCTGGAGAATTCCATGGACTGTATAGTCTACGGGGTTGCAAAGAGTTGGACATGACTGAGCCACTTTCACTTTTCACTAGGCCACTTAATTAAGGACAGCCACTTAGGAACAGTATTAAGCTGGTTTCTGAACTCTATTAATGAATCGGTTAAAATAATTAAATATCTGTTGAAGCTTTCCATGTGGTACTAGTGGTAAAGAACCTGCCTGCCAATGGAAAAGACTTAAGAGTCGTGGGTTCGATCCCTGGGTCAGGAAGATTCCCTGAAGAAGGGCATGGCAACCCACTCCAGTATTCTTACCTGGAGAATCCCATGGACAGAGTAAAACCAAAAGGGTCTTGTTCAGAACCAATGTTAAGAACAAGAACCATGGGAATTGTACTCACTGGTAAATATAACTCCAAAGTGAGGATGAAGGCTTTCTCCCACAACTTTTATAGAAGTCAAAGGGGGGATTTATCTCACCAGGCACTACAGACAGATCAGTAGGTTTTTGTTACCTTGTGGACTCCAGCACATCGTCAACATGAACTGAAATAGGAGTCAGCAGAAGGGAAAGAATGCCCAACTGACATGGCAGTAATCAGGGAGGTAGGGGTACTGCAAATATGACTGGAATGACAGAGTGGAACCCACCTATTTTTCCTGCTGTGAGCCTGGGTGAAAATTCCCCTTAGTACTGCCCAAGGATCTGATGAGAGCCAGGGTCCTGTTAAATGCTGGGGAGTTGCATAGGAGGCAGGCCAACAGTTCCACACCTCATGTATTCCATTCGGCAGCCCTCTAAGGCAGAAATTATTTATCCCATTTCACAGAAGAGAAGACTGACTCTTTACAGGAATGTATCTGTAATAAAGGGAGGGTTTACTTCCAGTTAAGGCTGGAAGATACTTAAAGTTCAATTTTCTTTAAGTCTGCTGAACCAGTAATTATGTTCAATCACAGACTCATTGAAAAACTGTTCTCATTGCTTCTAAAATCCCAGATAATAAATGAAAAAAAAAGTCATGTATTATCCAACCACAGAGAAATGTGCTCCAATTACCATCCTGGGATATGTGATTTCAGATTTTTGAAGGGTTCATGTATTTTTTCTTTAATCAGACAATAATAAATGTATAAATTGCTTTTTAATTACTTTATTAACTTTACATTTTTCCATGCAAATGGGTGAAACTTTACTGTTGACAGAAACTTAGATTGGATGCCAAGGCAATCTGTAATTAGAAGCTGGTAACACAGAACCCACCTGACACACTGAAATTACATAAGGTTCACAGCAAACGGATCAGTAAAGGCATTATCAGGAAAATGCAAGGAAAAACAGAACAACAGTGGAAATCACAGTATTAATCTCATGGAAATGGCAGGAGTCAAGGCATAAGGCAAAATTCATCATGATGGTCATGGTGATTAGAGAGCTCCCCCATAAGGATACGCAGACAATTCCTCAACTGCAGCTCCCTAAGTTTTCTCCTGATTTCCCTCATCTCCTCCATGAATATTTCCATATCGTCTCCCTCTCCACCCATCCCATCATTGACCTGTCTATTGGGTATAACCCATCGGAAATTAGGGGCAAGTCGGCGAGCCTGTCCCCGTCTATGATTTCTTTCTGGCTGGTGGCCTTCGCCCCCTCCCAAAGGGCGGTCTTCCTCTCCGTTCTGCACGGGTTGCTCCATTTCTTCGTTTTCCTGGTGGATATTAGCCATGATGAGATTTTTTTCCCCCGGTTATTTTTCTTTGAACAAGTAAGACAAAGGCAAGGAGAGACACTGAGTGCTTGGTGCACTGACCAGCAGGATTCAGAGTTCTGATAGTAAAGATTAAAAAAAAAATTTTTTTTTTCCCACCTCAGGCGCTTCGTGCTCCTTCTGGGGAGCCTTCAATTTGACCTCTTTCCCAGCGCTCTCCTTTTCCCTCCCTCCCTCAAACCCAAAGCCCACCATTTTTCTTTTCCCAGGATTCTTTCCCAGAGCGCAGCAGGCACCAAAATGGAGGACGGGGCATGGGGTCTGGGGAAGTTAGCAAGGGATCTCAGGCTGGGCTGTGCACCAGTCCCCTTCCTCCCCTGCACTGTTCCCGGCACTGACCTGGGCCTATCCTTGCTGTCTCTTGCTCCTTCTGATCCTCGCCACGAGTGCGCCGCCGCCACACTTGGTTCGGCAGACCTGCAAAGGGCCAGGGTGGGGACAGGAGGCTGCTGCAGCCGGGCGCTTGGCGCCTTCCCGACCCCGCGTCCCCTACTCCCACCAACCCCCCTTTCCGCGCCTAGCCGCCCCGAGTCCCCGCCCCCCCCTCAGATGCCCCCATCCCCGCCCCGCTCCCAGGTGACTCAGGGATGATTTCCCATCGCTCTGAGTTGCTTTCCTGCCTTCCCTGGAAACCTGCCCCCCTGCACCCCCACTCCAGGGGGCCACTATTTCTGTTCCCAGGAAAGCCGGGATGTGGAGAGGGCTTGCTGGGACTCGTCGCGCTAAACCCCTGTGCCGGCCTCTGGGGTTGGCTGGCAGCTGCCTCCCTGGCGTCAGCGCGCGGCCCCGGGGCCCTTACCTGCTCCGCTTGCTGCGGGCCTGATGCCAACCCGCCGTGCGCAGGGGAGTGGGGAGCTGGTACCCAGACAGGAGTGACGACTGCACCGAAGGCTGCGTCGCTCTGCAGCTCGCGATCACGTGAGCACCCCACGTCACCGCCGAGCTCGCCCCCAACTCCGGCGGCCAGTGCAGCAGGAGCGCCCCACTTCCGCCTCGTGCACAAGCACGGACAACCGCCTGTTTGTGCGCTGGGCCACAGCGCGCACCTCCCTGTCAATCAATCATCCCGCTCTTCTCCAATCTGACTGCCCACGAGTGGCATCACCTCCCTGCGGTTAGAGTTTGCCTTTCTCTGGTTATAAGGGAGGGTCTACAACACCCTCTACCCCCTCTCCGCCCCTAGGCCTTGGCCTTGGCTTTTTCTGCTTTCTTTCCTCTTCTCGCTGACCGAAGTCTTTCCCCACCCCCACTCCGCCCCGCCATTGCCCACCAAGTGTCCTGAATTCATACTCTTCTAGGACATTTAGGTTGAAGGTTAGGGTGGGGAGGGAGCAAGAAACTTGTCAGACAGGCGAGAAGGTAGAATGGGTTGTATATATCCTTCCTAATAATTTCTCTTTATTTCTTTTTTTAAAAAGCATGCCATCAAAAAATTAAAAATTACAAGATTTCATTTTTGAAAGAAATGCTTCATCCTGCGGAAAGAAAAAGCCTCATTGTTTGATTTGTTTGTTCACCTGTACTACCCAGAAAATATTTTCTTTGGACTCCACCACACAACATCAACAACATTTTGGAAACATTTTATTTTGAAATCTTATTTTGAAAAAATACAAGTATCTTCCCGAATACAGTTGGTGTTTTCAAAATGATCTGTAAAGTAAATCTTGAGGTAGAAGTCCAGTTGTCAGACCTTGACCATTTTATGTAAATTTATGTGATGTTTTTGCTACCACAGTCTTCGGAGGAAAGGAGCCTTAAAAAAAAAAAAAAAAAGGAGCCTGTTTATTTTCTGCTTTCCTTTCCAAACTTGGCAAAGCACTCCTACACATACTTCCTTAGAGTGATCTCAGAATTAAGTATACAACTGGTAAAAGTTAGTTCCAAAGACATGTTTTTTGTAATGTGAATTTTTCCAAAAAATATTAGAAATAGGCATGGGGTATGTGAAGCAATTAAACCTGAAACTCATCTTGAGTGTAACTGTTCATTTTTTCAACTTGAAATAACTGAAAACTATTTTTAAAAATCATGGTTACAAAATAGAGATGCCTTTAGGAAAATGGAATTGCTGCTGCTGCTGCTGCTAAGTCACTTCAGTCGTGTCCGACTCTGTGTGACCCCATAGACGGCAGCCTACCAGGCTCCCCCATCCCTGGGATTCTCAAGACAAGAACACTGGAGTGGGTTGCCATTTCCTTCTCCAGGAAAATGACATTATTATTTAAAAATACTTAGTAAGTGTTGGTTGTGTTCAAGGAACCAAGAGTTATATGTACTGAGGCCAGAGGGGCCAGGCAAATGCTAACTGCCTCTAGTTTTGCTCAGGTGCTCAGGGGCTTCAGTTGTGTCTGACTCTTTGAGACCTCATCAAGTGTAGCCTGCCAGGCTCCTCTGTCCATGGGATTATCTGAGCAAGAATACTGGAGTGTGTTGCCATTTCCTCTTCTAGGGAATCTTCTCAACCCAGGGATTGAACCTGCCTCTCTTGTGTCATCTACATTGGCAAGTGGATTCTTTACCACTATGCCATCTGGGAAGCCCTTTGGCTCCAAACTCCTATGTAATCTCCCATCCTGCTAAACTAGCTGGGACACTGAATAAAGGAAGAGTATATGCCTACTGCATATGTAGTTTGAAATATATAAAATTATGTATATATGCATGCATGTTCAGTCATGTCTGACTCTTTTTGACCTTATAGACATGTCAAAACCATGACAATCTCATGGAACCCTCATGAAGCCTGCCAGGTTCCTCAGTCCATGGGATTTTACAGGCAAGAATACTGGAGTGGGTTGCCTTGCCCTCCTTCCTCCAGGAGATCTTCCTGACCCAGTGATCGAACCCATATCTCCTGCATTACAGGCGGATTCTTTACTGAGGAGCCACTGGGGAAGCCCATGTATCTATCTATTTATATATGACATATATATGTGTCATATATATATACATATATATTTACTAATTTTAGAGATATAAAGAAATATTGATATATTGCTTCAAAAGCTCAAATTAAAAAATACTTGTCTTTTAAAGGAATGCTGCTGCTGCTGCTAAGTCACTTCAGTCATGTCCAACTCTGTGTGACCCTATAGATGGCAGCCCACCAGGCTCCCCCATCCCTGGGATTCTCCAGGCAAGAACACTGGAGTGGGTTGCCATTTCCTTCTCCAATGCACGAAAGTGAAAAGTCAAAGTGAAGTTGCTCAGTCATGCCCGACTCTTAGCGACCCCATGGACTGCAGCCCACCAGGCTCCTTCATCCATGGGATTTTCCAGGAAAGAGTACTGGAGTGGGGTGCCATTGCCTTCTCTGAAAGGAATGCTAGTGATTCCTGAATTCTGTCTCACAATTAACAACTCTTCATATAGGTAGCTCTATTAATGATACCTGTTGGAATCATGCCAATTAGAGGCATGAATTGTGGTATCAGACATGTCTGGGTTTAAATCGTGTTTCTGCTACTTGTACTGATGTATGACTTTGGGTCAGTTACTTATCAAGGTCTCTGTGCTTCCTCTGTGAAACAGGGATTATTAGAAGTAAATCACATATTTCAAGTATGTACCACAGAGCCTAAAGATTCATCAATGAAAGTTGATTCATTACTTTTTTTTTTTTTTTTTTACTATTATTAGATGGTTTCTAACAAGGTTTAAAGAGTGGGCAAAGCATAGTTCTGTCCTTAGCTAGATATGCTTGTCTTTAAAATCTGTGAGGGTCCCAAACACATCTTCTGTCTTCTACTTTGCAAAGTCAGTGATTTATAGAATTCTTTGTACCAAGTAGGTGATTGGTGAATATTTGTTGACTGATATATCCACTATTGAGGTTAATGGGGCTTCCCAGGTGGCGCTAGTGGTAAAGAATCCGCCAGCCAACCCAGGAAACATAAGAGACAATCCCTGGGTCTGGAAGATCCCCTGGAGAAGGAAATGGCAACCCACTCCAGTATTCTTGCCTAGAGAATCTCATGGACAGAGGAGCCTGGCGGGTTACAGTCCATAGGGTCACAAGGAGTCAGACACAACTAAAACGACTTAGCATGCAGCATGCATACTGAGGCTAATAGGTTGCTTTTCATTCAGGGGACTATATTTAGAGCAATATAGAAAAACTTTTATGAAAATTAGGAATTACCTAGAAAGAATCCCCTGAAAGTAGACAAATTGCTATGACATAACCATTGAATGGCCTCCGCAGATGGTGCTTGTGGTAAAGAACCCGCCTGCCAATGCAGGAGATGTAAGAGATGCTGGTTCAATCCCCGGGTTGCAAAGATCCCTGGAGGAGAGCATGGCAACCCAATCCAGTATCCTTGCCTGGAGAATCCCATGGACAGAGGATCCTGGTGGGCTGCAGTTTATGGGGTCGCAAAGAGTCAGACATGACTGAGCGAGTGAGCACACATGTAACCATTGAATACAAAATTTGAAAAGTAGATTGTTGGTTCTCTCAGTGGCTCAGTTCTTTGCTACTATCTTTTAGATCCATCTTGGATTAGTCTTTTGCTTGAAACCACCAAATTTTCTTGGATGAAAGCATGCATTTGTGTATTTTTCAAGGTTAGAGGCTATGCTACATGGGAGGTTGGTTGTAATGAAGTGATATTTTAAAGATAGGTGAACTATGGCTGATTCATGTTGATGTTTGACAGAAAAAAAAAAACACAAAATTCTGTAAAACAATTATCCTTCAATTAAAAAATAAATTAGTTAAAAATAATAAAGATAGGTGAAATTTGTCCTTGTAATGATGTTGTCTTCACTAAAGTGTTGTGAGGTGTTGATTGAGATCTTTTCTTGTCCTTGGTGTTTTCTGAGGAGTTGAAGGTAGGTAACAACCTGTTGAGAACAAAATTTTTTTAATTTCTAAGGCTGAGTTGGAAGGATATAAGAGTCTTAATTTGGGACTCATGTGCCCTGAAGGACAGAGAGAGTGAACTGGTGTGATGACTTTTACCCTAAAATAATAAGAAGAGTAGTATAGTACTGGAAAGGAGGAGCCTGTGTTTATGTTCGGGGAAGTGCAGTATTTATGAAGAGAACCTATTTCCTTTCCTTATCTCCTATAATTATAGTGGAACCAGCCACTTGATTGGTTTCCTTCACCAAAGCCGAGGAGATGGGATCCCAAAAGAACAGTACATAACGTTTAGGGATATATACAAGATATTCAGTTCAGTTCAGTCCCTCAGTCGTGTCCAACTCTTTGCAACTCCATGGACTGTGGCACACCAGGCTTCCATGTCCCATCACCAATTCCCAGAGGTTGCTCAAACTCATGTCCATGGAGTCAGTGATGCCATCCAACCATTTCATCTTCTGTTGTCCCCTTCTCCTGCCTTCAATCCTTCCCAGCATCAGGGTCTTTTCCAATGAGTCAATTCTTTGCATCATGTGTTAAGGTTCACTTATTCCTCTGCTGGATATCTGCATTACCATTGGGATTTTGAACTAGATGCTATGGGCGGAGAAGGAAATGGCACCCCACTCCAGTACTATTGCCTGGAAAATCCCATGGACGGAGGAGCCTGGTAGGCTGCAATCCATGGGGTTGCAAAGAGTCAGATACGACTAATCAACTTCACTTTCAATTTTCACTTTCATGCATTGGAGAAGGAAATGGCAACCCACTCCAGTGTTCTTGCCTGGAGAATCCCAGGGATGGTGGAGAGTGGTGGGCTGCCGTCTATGGGGTCGCACAGAGTTGGACACGACTGAAGCAACTTAGCAGCAAATGCTATGGGAGCCTGGAAAGAACATTTTTGAAAGATTATGTTGTGGTGTGGCCAGGTAGAGAAAGGGCTAAGATTAATCCCCTACCAAAGTTCCCAATTCTGGATAAGTGTGAAAGTAAATCCTACCATGCTTACAGGTTCCAGAGTTGGGAAGAGGGGAGTTATTGAGATACAGATTTACCAGAAATTGATACAGACTAGCACAAAGAGACCTGTGAATTATAGGAATTTCATGTGAGGATTATGAGGTAAGAGTCACATACAAGATATGGCCCAGTCTTCCAAGGAAACACTTGAAAGGGAAATGCTTGGATGTGAGTCCTTAGCAGCAGGTTCTCTAGAAATCAAGCTTGAGCTTCAGTGGTGATTAATCATGTGGGATAGCAATCTTACCTTAGGTATTCACATAAGAGTTGTCTTTATATCCCTCTTCTTCAAACTCTCAAGTCATTTGAGTAAACACAGGGAAAAGGGTGTGATTGTTAATTTTATGTCTCCAACAGGCCATTGGATGCCCATATATCTGACTGAATAATATTTCTGAGTGTGTCTGTGAGGGTGTTTCTGGAAAAGTTTAGCATTTGAATTGGAAAACTGAGTAAAGCAGACTTCCCCAATGCAGGTAGACATCATCTAATACCTCTGAGGGCCTAAATAAAACAGAAAAGCAGAAGGCCAAATTCACTCTCTGCCTGATTGCTTGAGCTGAGACTTTGATCTTTCCCTGTCTTTGGTGTTCCTGGTTCTCAGGACTTCTAATTCAGACTGGCACCTACATGTTAGCTCTCCAACTCTCAGGCTTTTAAAGTACACCACTGGCTTTCTTGGCTCTCCAGCTTGTAGACAGCACATCATGGGACTTCCCAGGCTACATAACCATGTGAGCTTATAGACTTATAGTCAGTCTATGGAAAATCCCATGGACGCAGGAGCCTGGTAGGCTGCAGTCCATGGGGTCTCGAAGAGTCGGACATGACTGAGAGGCTTCACTTTCACTTTTCACTTTCGTGCATTGGAGGAGGAAATGGCAACCCACTCCAGTGTTCTTGCCTGGAGAATCCCAGGGATGGCGGGGCCTGGTGGGCTGCCGTCTATGGGGTCGCACAGAGTCGACAAGATTGAAGTGGCTTAGCAGCAGCATAGACCTTTTAATCGATAACTGATAGATAGATTTCCTAGAAGGATGAGGAGGATTCTGAATCAAAAGTGATTATCAGTGTTTTAATTTTTAATATAAATTTATTTGTTTTAATTGGAGGCTAATTACAATATTGTATTGGTTTTGCCATACATCAACATGAATCTGCCACGGGTATACACATGTTCCCCATCCTGAACCCCCCTCCCACCTCCCTCCCCATCCCATCCCTCTGGGTCATCCCAGTGCACCAGCCCTGAGCATTCTGTATCATGCATCGAACCTGGACTGGTGATTCGTTTCATATATGATATTATATATGTTTCAATGCCATTCTCCCAAATCATCCCACTCTCGCCCTCTCCCACAGAGTCCAAAAGACTGATCTATACATCTGTGTCTCTTTTGCTGTCTCGCATACAGGGTTATTGTTATGTTGCCATGATATATAGCTCACATGTATTTAGCTGGAAAGGTACCCAGTTGGATTGTAGTTATTGTCCTGTTTTCCTCTCGTTATACTCTCATGGGTGAGTGCAAGGATTGAAAGCAGATAGTCTGGCACATGGTGGGCTCTGTGGGTGTGGATATCTCTGTTCCTGCCTAGAATAGTTCTCTATGGGTCATCCCGATGCTTCAGTACTACAGTCCTATTGTGCTTCTCTCTTTTTTCCTAAATGTAAGCATGTATTAACAAATTGAAATTAATGTATTAAAAATCTAGGAAATTATGCCTACTTTAGCTTCCCAATAAGCTATGGCCATTATAATTTTGATGCCAAGAACTTTGAAGAACTGAGAACAGACCTGATAAAATTTTAAAGATGTTACTTTAAGAGTTTGGAACATTTGAAAGATAATGGACTCAATATTTCATTCAAGAGATCTTGTATTAAATAATTACAAAGCCATAAGGCTAAGACATCTGAGTGTGAAATCAACAAATATTCAGGACCTCACTATCTATTAGAGATCCATGGGATTTCCCAGGCAAGAATACCAGAGTGGGTTGCTGTTTCCTTCTCTAGGGCATCTCCCTGATCCAGGGATCAAACCCACATCTCCTGCTTGGCAGGTGGTTTCTTTACCATTGAACCACGAGGGAAACCCCAAGTTTATCTATAACTAAACAGTAAGCTAACACATACTCTGTCTTTCTCACACGCACACTCATACACTCCTCCCTTCCTCTGTTCCTCTTCTTCGTGTTACACCCCTGCCCCAGTTCCTGAGTCAGGGGCTACTTTTCCCACCATAAATCTAAGACTTAGGCATTTGTAGCATGACAGTATCTTGAGCCATATTTTACACTTAGAGACTTATGCCTGGTGACTTGATGACCCCCTCCTCCACTCCCACTCCTCCCTCATCCCCTCCCATTTATTGTACTTGTCCTCATATTTGAGATTAAAAATGTTTTTCTAATGCTGGGCATTAAGTGGTGATTACCTCTATCTTCTAAATTATCTCAGAGGACAAGGTATTCTTTTTGTAAGTAGAAGGGAAAAATTGTTAATTATTTTTCTTTTAAATTCAGGCTATGAAATAGTATATACAGAATTATCCTAGTTTCCTTAAAAATACATAGTGATGAAAATGAAATAAAACAGCACTTACATAAATGCTGGTATATATCAAACAGTGTTATATATGTATATTCATTATTGCATTTTATCCTCCCCCAAATTCTATGCTGCTACTGCTAAGTCACTTCAGTCGTGTCCAACTCTGTGCAACCCCATAGACGGCAGCCCACCAGGCTCCCCCATCCCTGGGATTCTCCAGGCAAGAACATTGGAGTGGGTTGCCATTTCCTTCTCCAATGCATGAAAGTGAAAAGTGAAAGTGAAGTTGCTCAGTCGTGTCCGACTCTTAGCGACCCCATGGACTGCAGCCTACCAGGCTCCTCCGTCCATGGGATTTTCCAGGCAAGAGTACTGGAGTGGGGTGCCATCGCCTTCTCCACCAAATTCTATGAGGTAGGTGCTAATATAATCCCCTATTTTACAAATAAGAGTATTGTAGGACAGCAAGCCTATGCAACAGATAAGAAGTGGTAGAGCAGGAATTCAAACACATACAGTTTAGTTCCTAACTCCATGCTCTTGCCCTCTACTCAGTTTCATTTATTAATAAGTCCCAGACTTCCCTGGTGGTCCAGTAGTTGAGAGTCTGCCAGCCAGTGCTGGGGACACAGGTTTGATCCCTGATCCAGGAAGATTTCACACACCATGGAGCGGTTAAGCCCATGTACCACAACTACTGAACCTGCATGCTGCAACTACTGAGGTTCATGCACATAGAGCCTTGCTCTGCAGTAAGAGAAGCCACTGTAATGAAAAACTCATGCACCACAATGGAAAGTAGCCCCTGCTCGCTGCAGCTAGAGAAAGCCCACGTGCAGCAACAAAGACCCAATGCAGCCAAAACATAATAAATGAAATAAATAAATAATTTTTAAAAGTCCCAAATCTATTTCTCATTCTTTCTTTTATCCATGTATTGTTTGAGCCCTTTTCTGTGCCAGGCACTGCCTGCCCATTCCACATCTCAATCTCAGTACTGTTTTTACATTTCTGATTTCCAGGACATAGTTCTTTCCACTTAATTAAAATATCAGAAATATACTTTTCATTCAATCATAATTTATTAAGCATCTACTGTGTTCCAGGCCCTGGAGATATAAAAAGCAATAAGACAGATACAGGCTTCATATTGTTATGTAGCAGATAGTTTAGTGGGAGGAAACAAGGAGAGTGTGATAAGTAGTGAAGGGGAGATTACAGCACTGAGTAAGAGGACTTAACCCAGTTGCCAGTGAAGTCTTCCAGGAAGAAGAAATGTCCAGGAGGTCAATTTCTGCTATGACAATATGAGGATCTCTGTGGATCTGCTTTCCTTTGAAACTAGTGAAATTCATTAAAAAAAAAAAAAAAAGGCAAAACAATTTAAAGGCTCTAGAAAGGTTTTAAGGAAACCATTAAGTGGAAAACTATTCAAGAAAATCTATAAAAACTTCACAAGAAATATGAGTCTGTGGTATTTGAACCTAGACCTCTCCGTTTTTCCTCACTCCCATGTCAAGGAAGCAAAATTGCTCTCCTAACTATCAGCCAAGAACACGGGATATCCTCTTCCTGCAGCTCACAGCCATGGCGATTTCCTTCTCGGAAGAGGAATATAACAGTATTTCTTATCCTGCCCCAACTACTGAGATTGCGAGGTTAGGCTCCAGGTGAGTGCAACTGAGAGGTGGGGGTTCTTTCCTTCCAACCATTCCTCACTAATAGAATGGAAATTGTCCTGTGGGTGTGGTACCACTGAGACTGCTGGGGTCCTTATCACTCTTGGTTTGGCTGTAAGGTGTGGTTCCACACTATGAGAAGCAAGGTGAGAGAACATCAGGCTGTTGTTTCCTTTCTGCCTACTTAAGACATCAGGTGCTAAAGCACAAGTGTCATTCAAAGATAAGAGTGCCATTGTCTCCACCCCCAGATCCAGAGCCCTGGCTCAGAGATTTTTCCTGGGGAGAGAAGAAAGTCATGAATCATATAGGTACTAAAATTTTCCCAATGGAAGTTACTTTATTTGCAACAAAGTATGGAGGCATTCAAGCCAAATTTGCTCTAAAAACAGAATGGTTGTTGTGGAGGCAATTGGGAAGTGATTCAGGGGTTTGGTGAAGATACCAGTTAGCTGTAAACTGGCTAGATTGTTTTAAAAAGTCAGGTAAGGGGACTTCGCTGGTGGTCCAGGGATTAAGAATCCGCCTTGCAATACGGGGAACGTGGGTTTGATTTCTGGTTGGGGAACTAAGATTCCACATGCCTTGGAGTAACTAAGCCAGTGTGCCACAACTAGAGTCCATGCATCTCAATGAAAGATCTCACATGACACAATGAAGATCCCAAGTGCCACAACTAAGACCTGACACAGACAAATAAATAAATTTTTTTTTTTTTTAAAAGCCAGGTAAGAAGATGGCTGTGGGGAGTTCTCCTTCCTTGTTTGGAACAAATATTAAACACTGACCTTTGGAACTTTTCCTGCAAGGGAGCCCCAGTTTGATTGAATTAGGTTGCAGAACAATTGATGCCCAAGAACACTGTTTAAAAATAGTAGATTAATCAACTGGCAATGCTATGCTATGCTATGCTAAGTCACTTCAGTCATAATAGGAGCCTAACAACTGCATATGGACAGGACTATGGCCTTTACAAGTGCTTTTAAGTCCCTCACCTCACTCTCATTTAGTTGGGACAGGATGATGAGAGAGGCATTGGGATTGGATATTGTCCTTCCTCCAGGTCAGTTAGGCTCTGATAAAACTCTGATTAGGCTCTTGTAAAAAATAGTTTCTCTTGACTATTAAGAAGAATAGAATGCTCTGGATACACTTAAAAGTGCCTACTTTTCCCTTCCCCTTCCAGAAGAACAAAGAGGTTTTCTCTAATATTCACTGTGAGAACCTCATAGGTCTCTAAAAAGTAACTCATGAAAGTATGAGAGCACCCCTTAAACTGGGCCTCTCTGGAGTTTTAAATCTCAGACTTGTCCACAATGAGCTTCTAGAAATTCGTAAACTATAGTTTAGGTTTTCCTATATCAGAAGGAAATGGCAACCCACTCCAGTATTCTTGCCTGGAGAATCCCAGGGACAGAGGAGTCTAGTGGGCTGCCGTCTATGGGGTCGCACAGAGTTGGACACGACTGAAGCGACTTAGCAGCAGCAGCAGCAGCATATTAGTACTGATATGCTATCAATATAAACTGTTTATAGGTTTTACTCTAGCAAATTGTGATTCTCTGTATCTGCCTGTCTGTCACCTGTCTGTAGCAGGGATTTGATTTGTGACTTCAGTCATTTAATGGATCTAAGAAGAGTTCTTGATTTTCAGTTTATACAACTTTTTACTTATTGTTACTACTTCTAAGTTTTTTCCATGCCAAACCAAAAACTGGAAGCAAGAGGGAATTTAATGATAAAAGAGTTAACACATAAGTAATACATGACAATTATAAATATATATGCCCCTAATAACAGAGCAACAAAATATATGAAGCAAAAACTGACAATAAAAAAGGGAGAAATAGATAATTCAATAGTAATAGCGGAAGACTTTAATAGCCCACTTTTCATAATAAATAGATCAACTGGACAGAAGATCAACCAGGAAATAGAAGATGTCAGAACACCATGCACCAACTAGACCTAATAGACATATACAATATGCCACCCAACAACAGCAGAATACATATTTTTCTCAAGTGCACAGTGAACAGTCTTCATGGCAGACCATGTAATAGGCCATAAAACAACCCTCAGTAAATTTAAAGGATTAGAAGTTAGTTATACAAGATATGTTCTCTGACCACACTTCAATAAAATTTCATATCAACAACAGAAAAAAAAAAAATTAGGAAATTCACAAATATCTGGAAATTAAACAAAACACTCCTAAATAGCCAATGCATCAAAGAACAAATCAAAATGGATATCAGAAAATACTTTGAAATTAAAGAAAAATGAAACATAGTATACAACATACCAGAACTTATGGGGTGGAACTTTGGTATTTAGAAACACAATGTACTCAAAATGATGGGATAGAGCTAAACTTGCATAAAGGGAAATATATAGCTTTAAGCCTGTATTTAAAAAAGAAGAAAGATCTCAAATCAACATCCTAACTTTCCACTTTAAGATACTGGGAAAGAAGAGCAAACTAAGCATAAAGCAAGCAGAAGGAAGGAAATAATAATAATTAGAGCAGAAATTAATGTAATGGAAAATAGAGAATAGAGAAAATTAGTGAAACCAAAGCAGATTCTTTGAAAAGATCAACAATGTTGACAAATCTTCAGCTAGATTGGTGAGAGAGAGGGTGAGAGGGAAAGAGAGAAATGTGTGTCAAGTTACTAGAATTGGAAATGAAAGAGGGGCTGGTATTACTGACCTTATAGATACGAAAAAAGATTATGAATGAACAGTATGAAATATTACATGCCCTTATATTAGATAATAGAAGAAATGGACAAATTCCTAGAAAAACACAAACTACCAAAACTATCTCAAGAATAAATAAACCATCTGAATAGACCTATAACAAATGAAGAGATTGAATTAGTAATACATTTTTTAAACTACCCACGAATAAAATTCTAGGCCACATGGCTTCACTGCTGCTGCTGCTGCTGCTGCTAAGTCGCTTCAGTCGTGTCTGACTCTGTGAGACCCCATAGACGGCAGCCCACTAGGCTCCTCTGTCCCCGGGATTCTCCAGGCAAGAATACTGGAGTGGGTTGCCATTTCCTTCTCCAATGCATGAAAGTAAAAAGTGAAAGTGAAGTTGCTCAGTCGTGCCCGACTCTTCGAGACCCCATGGACTGGAGCCTACCAGGCTCCTCCGTCCATGGGATTTTCCAGGCAAGAGTACTGGAGTGGGGTGCCATTTCCTTCTCCATTCACAACTGAATTCTATCAAATATTTAAGGAAGAATCCTTCACAAATTGTTCAAAAAAAAAAAGAAAAGGAAACACTTCTTCTCTTATTTTGTGAGACCAGTATTACCCTGATACAAAATCCAGGCAAAGATATTGCAAGAAAAAACTACAAACCAGTATTGCCTATGAATATGGATGCAAAAATCCCCCAACAAGATACTAGGAAAACAAATCTAGAAACATATAAAAACAGTTATACATTATGACCAAAAAAGATTTATCCCAAAATGCAAGCTTGATTTAACATCCCCAAACCAGGTATTCCCTAAGCATAATGAAAGTTATTACAAAAACCCTCCATGGACATTATGTGCTGTGCTGTGCTTAGCCTCTCAGTCGTGTCTGACTCTTTGCAATTGCATGGACTGTAGCCTGCCAGGCTCCTCTGTCCATGGGGATTCTCCAGGCAAGAATACTGGAGTAGGTTGCCATGCCTTCCTCTGGGGTATCTTCCTAACCCAGGGACTGAACTCAGGTCTCCCACGCTGCAGGCAGATTCTTTACCGTCTGAGTCACCAGGGAAGTCCAAGAATACTGAAGTGGGAAGTGTATCCTTCTCCAAGGGATCTTTCTGACCCAGGTATTGAACTGGGGTCTCCTGCATTGCAGGTGGATTCTTTACCAGCTGAGCTACCAGGGAAGCCCCCTGCTGACATTATACTTAATGTTAAAACAATGAATATCTTTTCCCTAGTATTAGGAGCAAAAACAAAGATATGTGCTCTCACCATTTCTATCCAACATTACAACTGGAGGTTCTAGCCAAGACAGTTAGGCAAGAAAAAGAAATAAAAGGCATCCAGATTGAAAAATAAGAATTAGAACTATATTTACAGATGACATAATCTTATGTATAGAAAGTGTTATGGAATCCACTGATAAACTAACAAAACAAACAACTTCAGCAAGGTTGCAAGATATAAGATGAATATATAAAGATATTTCAATACAGCCATATTTCTATACACTTACAATGAACAATCAGAACAAGAAAATTAAGAAAACAATTCTATCTATAATAGTATCAAAAAGACCGAAATATTTAGAAATACATTTAATAAGGGAAGCATAAAATCGATACTCTGAAAACTGTAAACTATTATCGAAATTAAAGAAGAAAATTAAATGATGCCATTAAGAAATTAAAGAAGATGCAATTAAACGGGAAAAAAAATCCCATTGAAAATTTTAATAGTGTTAAAATGGTAATGCTTCCCAAATTGATCTATAGAGTCAATGCAATCCCTTTCATAATCCCAGCTGATTTCTTTGTAGAAATTGACAAGCTTATTCTAAAATTCATATGCATTGGAAGGCACCCTAAATAGCCAAAAAAAACCTTGGAAATAAATAAAATAGGAGGACTCATGTTTCCTGGTTTCAGAACTGCTTCAAAACCATGGTAATCAAAACAGTGTGATCCTGTCACATGATAGACATATAGGTCAATAGGACTGAATTGAGAGTCCAGAAATAAAATTCAGTTCAGGTCAGTTCAGTTCAGTCACTCAGTTGTGTCCGACTCTTTGCGACCCCATGAATCACAGCACGCCAGCCTCCCTGTCCATCACCAACTCCCGGAGTTCACTCAGACTCACGTCCATCGAGTCAGTGATGCCATTCAGTCATCTCATCCTCTGTCGTCCCCTTCTCCTCCTGCCTCCAATCCCTCCCAGCATCAGGGTCTTTTCCAATGAGTCAACTCTTCGCATGAGGTGGCCAAAGTACTGGAGTTTCAGCTTTAGCATCATTTCTTCCAAAGAAATCCCAGGGCTGATCTCCTTCAGAATGGACTGGTTGGATCTCCTTGCAGTCCAAGGGACTCTCAAGAGTCTTCTCCAACACCACAGTTCAAAAGCATCAATTCTTCAGCACTCAGCTTTCTTCACAGTCCAACTCTCACATTCATACATGACCACTGGAAAAACCATAGCCTTGACTAGACAGACCTTTGTTGGCAAAGTAATGTCTCTGCTTTTCAATATGCTATCTAGGTTTGTCATAACTTTCCTTCCAGTAAGCGTCTTTTAATTTCATGGCTGCAGTCACCATCTGCAGTGATTTTGGAGCCCAAGAAAATAAAGTCTGACACTCTTTCCACTGTTTTCCCATCTATTTCCCATGAAGTGATGGGACCAGATGCCATGACTTCGTTTTCTGAATGTTGAGCTTTAAGCCAACTTTTTCACTCTCCACTTTCACTTTCATCAAGAGGCTTTTCCTCTTCACTTTCTGCCATAAGGGTGGTGTCATCTGCATATCTGAGGTTATTGATATTTCTCCCAGCAATCTTGATTCCAGCTTGTGTTTCTTCCAGTCCAGCGTTTCTCATGATGTACTCTGCCTATAAGTTAAACAAGCAGGGTGACAATATACAGCCTTGACGTACTCCTTTTCCTATTTGGAACCAGTCTGTTGTTCCATGTCCAGTTCTAACTGTTGCTTCCTGACCTGCATATAGGTTTCTCAAGAGTCAGGTCATGTGGTCTGGTATTCCCATCTCTTTCAGAATTTTCCACAGTTTATTGTGATCCACACAGTCAAAGGCTTTGGCATAGTCAATAAAACAGAAATAGATGTTTTTCTGGAACTCTCTTGCTTTTTCAATGATCCACCAATTTGATCTCTGGTTCCTCTTCCTTTTCTAAAACCAGCTTGAACATCTGGATTTCATTATAGCAGACTGGAATGCAAAAGTAGGAAGTCAAGAAACACCTGGAGTAACAGGCAAATTTGGCCTTGGAATATGGAATGAAGCAGGGCAAAGACTAATAGAGTTTTGCCAAGAAAATACACTGGTTAAAACAAACACCCTCTTCCAACAACACAAGAGAAGACTCTACACATGGACATCACCAGATGGTCAACACTGAAATCAGACTGATTATATTCTTTGCAGCCAAAGATGGAGAAGCTCTATACAGTCACCAAAAACAAGACCAGGAGCTGTCTGTGGCTCAGATCATGAACTCCTTATTGCCAAATTCAGACTTAAATTGAAGAAAGTAGGGAAAACCACTAGACCATTCAGGTATGACCTAAATCAAATCCCTTATGATTATACAGTGGAAGTGAGAAATAGATTTAAGGGACTAGATCTGATAGACAGAGTGCCTGATGAACTATGGATGGAGGTTCGTGACATTGTACAGGAGGCAGGGATCAAGACCATCCCCATGGAAAAGAAATGCAAAAAAGCAAAATGGCTGTCTGGGGAGGCCTTACAAATAGCTGTGAAAAGAAGAGAAGCAAAAAGCAAAGGAGAAAAGGAAAGATATAAGCATCTGAATGCAGAGTTCCAAAGAATAGCAAGGAGAGATAAGAAAGCCTTCCTCAGCAATCAATGCAAAGAAATAGAGGAAAACAACAGAATGGAGGAAAACAAATAGAGGAAAACAAAGACTAGAGATCTTTTCAAGAAAATTGGAAATAACAAGGGAACATTTCATGCAAAGATGGGCTCAATAAAGGACAGAAATGGTATGGACCTAACAGAAGCAGAAGATATTAAGAAGAGGTGGCAGGAATACACAGAAGAACTGTACAAAAAAGATCTTCATGACCAAGATAATCACCATGGCACGACCAAGATAATCATGATGGTGTGATCACTCACCTAGAGCCAGACATCCTGGAATGTGAAGTCAAGTGGGCTTTAGAAAGCATCACTATGAACAAAGCTAGTGGAGGTGATGGAATTCCAGTTGAGCTATTCCAAATCCTGAAAGATGATGCTGTGAAAGTGCTGCACGCAATATGTCAGCAAATTTGGAAAACTCAGCAGTGGCCACAGGCCTGGAAAAGGTCAGTTTTCATTCCAGTCCCAAAGAAATAAAATTATGTTTCAGCTGATTTTTGACAAGGATGCCAAGACCATTCAATGGGAAAAAGCAGTCCTTTCACAAATAGTCCTGGATCAACTAGACAGCCACTTGCAAACTAATGAAATGAGACCCATATCTCATACCATATACAAAAAATTAACTAGAAATAGATCAGAGACCTAAATGTAAGATTTAAAATGATACAACTCTTAGGGGAAAAAATGTAGGGACAAATCTTCACGAACTTGATACCAAACGAATGAGCAGAAAAATAAAAAATGTGTATTAAATTTCATCAAAACTAAAATTTGGAGGGCATCAAAGTATACCATCAGGATACTGGTGGCACAGTGGATAAGAATCTGTCTGCCAATCAGGGGACACAGGTTCAAACCCTCCTCTGGGAAGATTCTACATGCCACAGAGCAACTAGGCCTGGCACCAGGACTTCCAAGCCTATGCTCTAGAGCCCACAAGCCACACCTTCTGAGCCTGCTTCCTGCAACTACTGAAGCCTGTGCACATAGAGCCTGTGCTCCACAACAAGAGAAGCCACTGCAATGAGAAGCCTGTGCACTGCAACCGAGAATGGCCCCCACTCACCACAACTAGATAAAGTCCATGCAAAGCAACAAAGACCCAGATCAGCCAAAACTAAATAAATAAAATAAATAATTTTCTAAAAAGTATACTATCAGGAAAGTAAAAAGATAACCCACAGAATGGGAAAAGATATGTACAAATCATGTATTCAAGGGATTTGTATTCAGAGTATATAAAAACTCCTACAACTCAATAATAAAAAGGCAAATATCCCAATTAAAAATAGGCAAAGGATTTGAATAGACATTTCTCCTAGTAATATATACTAGTGGCCAGTAAACTCATGGAGAGATGCTCAATATCATTAACCATCAGAGAAAGGTAAATCCAAACCACAATAAGATATCACTCACCTCTGCTAAAATGGCTACAGTCAAAAAGTCAGAAAATAAAGTGTTGCCAAGGATATGGGAAACTTGTAACCCTTACACACTGCTGGTAAGTATACAGCAGTATACACACTGCAGGTAAAATGGTTAGCCAGTTTAGAAAATAATATGGCTGTCCCTGAAACAATTAAGCATAGAGTTACTGTATGACACAGCAATTCAATTGCTAGATATCTACCCTAGAGAAATAAGAACATTCAGTTCAGTTCAGTCACTCAGTCGTGTCCAACTCTTTGCGACCCCATGAGTCGCAGCACGCCAGGCCTCCCTGTCCATCACCAACTCCCGGAGTCCACTCAAACTCACGTCCATTGAGTCGGTGATGCCATCCAGCCATCTCATCCTCTATCATCCCCTTCTCCTCCTGCCCCCAATCCCTCCCAGTATCAGAGTCTTTTCCAATGAGTCAACCCTTCGCATGAGGTGGACATTATGTCCTCACAAAACTTGTACATAAATCTACATAGCAACATTATCCATAACAAGCAAAAGATGAAAACAGCCCAAATATCCATCAATGGACTAATGGATAAACAAAATGTTCATATCCATACAACAGAATATTGTTCAGCCATAAAAGGAAATTAATACATGGTACACAATGGATTAACCTTGAAAACATATGCTAAGTGAAAAAAGCCAATAACAAAAGACCACATTTTATGAGTCCATTTTTATGAAATGTCCAGGAAAAGGAAATCTATAGAGACAGAAAGTAGATTAATGTTTATTTAGGGCTGAAGGGATAGAGGCGTGGGGGCAGGATCATAGCTAAGGTATGGTATTTCTCTTTGATGTGAAAATGTACACTAAAAACTATTGACTTGTACACTTAAGGTGGGTGAATTTTATGGTGTGTGAATTATATCTCAATAAAACTGTTTTAAAAGAAGTAACGTCTATTCTGGGATAATGAGTAGGAGCTTTAAGGAAATAATGGGAATCCATTTAGCAGTGTTGCTGCTGTTGTTGTTAGTATTTATTAAATACCAACTGTTGCAGAGTAGAGATTAGGAGTGAGGGCTTTGACCTTAGGCAGGTGTTCCATTTAATAGCTGGGTGACCTTGGCCGAAACACATAATCTCTTTAAGCCTTGCTTCCTTTTCTGTTAAATAGTAGGTTAATAGCATAATATCTGGAAAAGGACTCAGAATTCATAAAAGGGAAGGACTTTGTGTAAGTACAAGAAACTATTTTGACATGCAAGGATACATGTTACAATGCAAGGATGATAGAATGACTTATTAGGAGAAATTTTTAAAAAGTAATTATTCCGTAAACAATCAGATAGCAAGAGGTCTGATGAGATATCAAGATATCACTTTGAAAGACACAGTCACTCCCTTTAGTGAGCTGAAGGGCTTTATGTTGGTATTTGTGGGTATGTGCTAAGTTGCTTCAGTCGTGTCCAACTCTTTGCGATACCATCGGCTGTAGCCTATCAAGCTCCTCTGTCCAAGGGATTCTCCAGGCAAGAATACTGGAATGGGCTGCCATTTCCTTCTCCAGGGGATCTTCCTGACCCAGGGATCGAACCTGGGTCTCTTACGTCTCCTGCACTGGCAAGCAGGTTCTTTACCACTAGCGCCACCTGTATATATTATACTTAACCTCCTGTCCTTCATTTTTCTTGTAATAATGCATGGTGAACATGCAGTACATATGGAGCTACCTCATCCTTGTAAATGGATTCTTTACCTATAGTGTACTGAAAATATTAAGGGGGTGTTTAAGCAAAATATTTGAATGGACATTTCTCAAAGTAAGATGTTTGAATGACCAATAGTACATGAAAAGATGTCCCATACTCAAGTAAATTATCTAGCAAATGATGCAGCTGTATTTTTCTGAAGCTCTTGCAAAACACTGGTGTCAAAATATCAAATGATTGATTTAGGATACCATTATGTGCAAAAGGTCCCCCCCCCCTCAAAACTTTCCTATAGAGGGAACAGACCAGCTTTCCTCCTAGCTTTTGGCTTTTCCTTTTATAGAGGCAGTAACGATTGTATATGTAAAGGATCTGGGGCTGACTTACAAACACACACACACACACTCCTGTCAATTTCTCAGTGAAAAATTTTGCAGAATATTTTTCCTGTTATTAGCATCTTGATAAACCCATGGTTTTTGCTCCTCTATTTCTTTAATTTTGTGTGTCACAGTAGCTATGTCTTACTGTAACTTCAAAGTTCCTCATAGATTGTTTACTTGTAGTTTCTTAGGTGATGTTCTTTTCATTCAGTTAATTAGTATTCATTCAAAGTCCTATGTATTAAAGTAAAAATTAGAATTACAAATTTCATATTTATAGTATACAGTATTATAATGCATTATCTGCTTTAACTTGGAATAATAAATCAAAATTTGTGGTGTTAGGAAAGGCTTACCATTCACATTAAGATTTGTTGTACAGAGAAAAGTGTTACTGGGAGAGTCAATCTGCCTTGAGTCCTGAGCATCCTTGTACATTCTTAAGGCCCTGACCACTCTTTATGCAAGCAGGCCATTTCTCAGAGTTTATTTGCAGCAAGCAACTTTGAGGCATGAGGTAATGTCTTTTCCTTTCTGTGGACACAGCAGGCTTGCTTTTGCTTACTATGAAAGCAGTGAGTTCTCCAAACTATGGGCATCTTTCCTAGAACACGGTGCATTGCATGTTCCGTCATCCATGACGGGCTGTGTCAGCTTATGGGACTTGATCATGGGGAACTGATACAAACCAAAATGAAGCCAAGGCTACTGCTTTTACCATGGGTAATAATGTCCTTAGGACTGGGATTCTAGTGCCATTTGCCATAGCAAAAGCAGGTTAAACAGTAGCAGGTTAATATTAACTTGTTAATTTGTAGATAGGGTAAAATCTCTTATTGCACCCCTCTTGACAGGTGTTTCCAGATATTATTCTCTAAATCAATTATACTGGGGCAATATTTCCGGTCTTCCCAGGTGGCTCAGTGGTAAAGAATCCACCTGCCAATGCAGGAGACCTGGGTTCAATCCCTGGGTTGGGAAGATCTCCTGGAGAAGGGAATGGCTATCTACTCCAGTATTCTTGCCTGGAGAATTCCATGGACAGAGGAGCCTGGCTGGCTACAGTCCATGGGGTTACAAAAGAGTGGCAACAGCATTTCCCACTAGGGTAACTTTTGCCATATCTATGTACCATCTTTGCTATTAACATAGTATTCTACTTCATGTTTGTCTTCAAACTGACTCACTTATTTAATTTGAATATTTTTTGAAAAGGAAATTTGGGTACTTTTTTGAAAAGGAAACTTTATAGCTTTCCCTTAATCTAAACTATCATTGTTTGCCTTAAAGATTTATTAATATACATTCAAATAAATACATGAATATGTGTGTGCATGCTAAGTTGCTTCAGTAGTGTCCAACTCTTTGTGACCCCATGGACTCCAGCCCACCAGGCTCCTCTGACCATGGTATTCTCCAGGCAAGAATACTGGGCTGGGTTGACATTCTCTCCTCCAGGATCTTCCCAACCCAGGAATTGAACCCACATCTCTTATGTCTCCTGCATTGGCAAGCAGGTTCTTTATCACTAATGCCACTTGGGAAGCCCCAAATACATGGATATTACAACTTAAAATATTTGTGTATTATCTGAAATCATCTCCAGTAGGCCCTTCTACCTTAATCCCAAGTTATCTGATTACCTCCAGAGTAGTCATTGCTGGGACAAAGACTATCACAACCAATGTTTTTAGTTAGTGACTTTTGAAATCTTACATTTTTCCTTTAAAAAGTTCCCATCAAGCCCTTTTGTGAGGGAAAAAAAGGAATAAAGGAAGTCTAGTGCTCTGACCTGCAATGGGACAGTTGTCCTCCAGGTATGCATGTCCAGGACAGCCTGGCCCTCAGCCTAGGAGAGTCGGTGCCTGCTGCAAGCTGGAGCAGAAAAACCAATGTCAGATCATCTTGGAGAGGGGTGTGCCTTGGGGGAGTCCTTCCATGTCCTGCCACAGTGCCACTCCTCAGTGCCATGGGGCTGGATTCAACCAGTCTTATAATGCTGGCAATTGAGTTCCTGGACCTTCACCTGCATCCATCAAGCTGCCATAACCTCAAAGAATGGTCTGAAGTGATTAACTGCTCCCCAAAAGAGCATCACACAGGAAAAATAACACACTGTTGGTGTAACTGTGATCCACAGATACACATATAGTTATGAAAATCTGGATGCAGATATAAATACACAGTAAGTCTTACACAGCACTTTTATACATTTCCAATAAAGAATGGGAATATCCCAAAATCTGACTTGAATCTCCCTTTAAAACTTACACAAGTCTAAGGGTGTCTTTTGAGTTGGTGAGGAGGCCGGCCACCAGTCTTTTGGGAGAGATGACTCACCCTAAGGAAACGAGGCTCAGGAAGATAAACCAATCTTTAGACTCAGAAGCAACCCTGACTAAAGCATAATGTCTGTTATTCAGACTTATTTTCTGGTCCCAACCCTAAACAGACCCATTGTGTCTGAGTCCTATACGGAAGAGGGGTTCTCTGATTAAAACCCCAAAGTTGCCAAGGTATCAGTAAGATATCACAGCCCAAGTAGCCCTGCATAAACGTCTATCTAAACTGAAGAGATGGGCATTTCCCCCACTTCTGTAGAGCTCAGACTGGAGAATCAAGCAGGTTCCAAAGAAATATGTTGGGCTTCACTGTTTGAGATTTCTAGCACATCAGCCGTGTTAGGGGGCTGAGAGGTACAGAATCTGAAGGAAGGGGCAGAAATATCCAATACACGTGGTAGTATCAAGGGGAGGGGCATAGAAGGTTGGGCAGGCACAGGAGGAGAGAAAAACAAAGGCGGTACCCACCTGACAGCTGTCTGGATTTTTCCTTAAGCACAGGTGAGAACTAACCTTCTCCCTCCAAAATACCTAAAACAAATCTCTTAAGGATTTCGCATCCTACATGGGCACATGGAAATAAAAGCCTATCAAATATAGCTCATGGTCAGTACCTTATTTGGTCCTCATGAGATCCCAGAAAGATCATTATTATCTCTATACTGCAAATGAGAAAAGATATAAAATTTATTTTTCTAGCTAAGAGGTCTGGTGGTAATCTGGAGTTCACATTTACTTCTAAAATTCTGCTAATAAATATTGTGTCTCAATGCCTTTAGAAATATAACAACTACTGTTGGTTACTCCTTTTTTTGTTATAAAACTTCTATTATTTTTAACAATAAAGTGTGTACATTCTAGGAATAAGGAAAAATACAAATAAACTGAATAAAAAAAAATCACTCATAATCCTACCACAGATTATATTTTTTGTCTTTCATCCTTCACATATTCTTCTGTGTATATATGCAATATACAAATGTACCCTTCCCTTTCAAAAATACGATATTCACATATTAGTAACTTTTTTTACATTTTATATACTGTTAGGAATCTCTTTTTGTACAAATGAGTAAAGCTCTCCTTTTGAAAGGCAAAGACTTGTAGATTGGTTTGAAATAAACAATGAGATGCATCTAAAACCACTAATAGCAACAAGTTAAAAGCAGAAAGATGGACAGAGATATACAGGACAACAAAAAAGAAAGTAATGTCAACATCAGAAAAAAACAGAAATCAAGGTAAACTACATTAAATAGGGGTGAGGATGGTTTCGATTAACCTTCCAACGCATCACTATAAGTTTGTTTCTGACTCTCCTTATCTCATCAATTTCATTCACATTTCTAAACATATCTTCCTTGCTTAAATGCCTGTTGTGTATATCTTCTTTAAATTCCTGGAGAGACTGAATCAGTCTTTCTCTAAAAGTTCCTTCTGTTTTTTCCTCCTCCTCTTGCTTTTCCTCAGGCTTTGGTACTTCTTCAAGTTTGGGTTCATTCTCATTTTCTGGTTTTTCTTCAGTTTTTTGACAGGGTTTCATCTTGTGTCTCCCTTTCTTTCCCTCTTCCTTTCTTTTCTTCTACTTATTTTTCTTTGAAAACAACTACTTCTAGGAAGCAAGAAGGATACGTCAGCCATCAGGGTTTCCCCTGAGCCTGTCGTTCTCACCTCCATTTTCCACCTCCTCACCTCCCTCGTCCCTCCCTCCAGCCTTTTCCAAGGTTCTTCTCAACCATTTCTCTCACACAAGGCAGAACGCAAGACCCTCCTAGAACAGAGTAAGCTGGGAGAAGAGGGGTGCGGGGGAAGAACATAGGGGCCCATGACCTCAGTCCCTCCTTTGCTCACCTCCACCCCAGGGGTCTTTATAATATTTCCTTCATCTTCCTGTACGGATCCGATCACTTTTCTTCCTGGCCTTTTCAGAGTAGCAGACCTGCAGACCAACGGGAAACGGGAGGGGGAGGGGATAAGAGTGGGGGTGGGGTGAGCACTCGGCGGACTGATCAACTCCACGCACTTTTCCTGTTAAGGTTCTCGGTTATGGAAACTTTCCTGCCTTCTGTTTCCCTCATTTCTCTCCCTCTCCATAGTGCAAGTTAGCTCGAATTTTCCATCAGACAGGGAGTCGGAAAAGCAAATTTCCAAACTATCATTAAAACTGGGGGTTGGGGGTGGGGGGAGGGGAGGGGTTGGGAAAGTGGTCTCAGGTGGCAAAGGATGATTATTTTTAAACTATCACAGGTCTCCTTGTCTTTCTTCCGGGACCCCTAGTCCCTTTCCCAAGGGTCATCATTTTCTGCAGACCTGAAGGTGGGAGGTGGAGAGATGGACTTTTTCAGGGCTCCCTTAAATCTCTGCTTCTAGGCCATCCCCACCCTAGAAATTCCCAGGCAGCATCTATTTTGCCACCAACCTGAAAAATTTCAGCCAGTAGACTCCTTCTCCTTCCCCACCGTTGGCCCCACCGGCTACCGCTGCTGAAGGAAGCTGGTACCCAGAAGGGAACAAGGACCAGACTAGCAGGACTTCTGCACACGTCGACTCCTGGTCACATGAGGTCTACGTCATCAGTGATCTCTGGTCCTCAATTTCCACTCCCAACAAAAGCGCGGCAGATGTGGGCTAGTCCTCTGCTCCCTCCCCTCTTGTACATTTTGCCCTGTCCATCTTTTTCGCCTATCCCAGAGGGGGGAAATGTTATTTGCCTTTCTCTGATTACTAGGGAGGGGCTGCATTTTTTTTCTGGAGCTCCTAAACTTTTCTACTTTCTTCAAGAATTTTTTCTTGCCTTCTGCTCCCAGGATTAAGAACACTAACCTACATCCATTGCCCCTGCCTCAGCTTCCATTTCATCTGCAATCTGCTCCTTGGCTGTTGTGGAACAGGCTTGGTTTGGCAGCGGGTTGTTTTTTGTTTTTGTTTTTGTTTTAAAAAAAGAAGAGCTGAGTTGGGGAGGCCTGGGACAGAAGTATTATTTTTAATGTAGTTTTAAACTTTACTGTTAATACTTTTCTATTGGGGTATAGCTTCAATCCTTTCTTTTATTATGCTAATGGCTCCCTTGCCCGACTCGCCAGCCTATAGAAACCTTCCATTTTATACAACCCCTGACAGCGCTCTGCTAGCTGCTAGGTGGGTTGCTGCCCTATTCATGAATTGTTCTATAAAGCGAATTAGTTCCTCACATTTATTCAGCCGAATTTTGTTTTTTCAGTTACTTTTTAAAAACTATAGGAAAGTATTGAGTAAAGTGAAAAACTACATTTAAAATAGTGCCAAAATGTTTTGGTGTTAAAAAGTAAAGATATAGTTTTAAATAAATAAATAAATAAAAAGATTATTTTTAGACAAGGATAATTTTGGGGGGAGGGGAGAGGAAGGGACGGGCTTCCCAGGTGGCCCAGTGGTCAAGAATCTGCCTGTTATATATATGGAATCTAGAAAAGTGGTACTGAAGAATTTATTTTATAGGGCAGCAATGGAGACAGACATAGAGAAGAGACTTATGGACATGGGGAGAGGGAAGGAGAGGGTGAGATGTATGGAAGGAGTAACATGGAAACTTACATTACCATATAGATAGCCAATGTGAATTTGTTGTATGGTTCAGGAAACTCAAATGGGCTCTGTATCAATCTAAAGAGATGGGATTGGGAGGGAGATGGGAGGGAGCTTCAAGAGGGAGGGGACATATGCATACCCTAGGCTGATTCGTGTTGAGGTTTGACAGAAAATAACAAAATTCTGAAAAGCAATTATCCTTCAATTAAAAAAAAAATCTGCCTGCCAATGCAGGAGATGCAAGAGAGGTGGGTTCAATCCCTCAGTTGGAAATGGCAACCCACTCCAGTATTCTTGCCTAGAAAATCCCATGGACAGAGGACCCTGGTGGGCTACAGTCCAGGGATTTGCATAGAGTCTGGCATGAGCAGAGGAAGGGAGCAGCGAGGGTTTTATGAAGCAGATTACTTCTTTCTTTGGGGAATGGAGAGGGCCTATGTGACATTACCTTACTGTTGTTTGACCAGAAAATTCCAGGCTGGTTGATTTAAGATTACATTTCTGGGAAGAGGCTAAAACTGCAATTAGGTGGGATATTAAGTCTAAGTTTGGTATCATTGGCTTTAGCACAAGAGATGAAGTTTGGGGTCTGTGTTATTTTTTTGTTTTTAAACAAATTCATGTCTTTTATAGTTGGAAAAAACAAAGACAGAATTACTTTAGTTAAGTTAGTATGTTTACAGTCCTGAGAATAGTGCCTGGCATATGATAAGTGCTTTAGAAGTGCAAACTATTATTATATTTATATTTTTAAAAATAATTATATTAGGATTTCATTTGGGGAAAAGGATTCAAAATGAAAAAAAATCATGTTTGACTCCAGAGTCTTGGTGGTGAAAAGTTGTTGTTGAATCACGCGAATACACTGGGATTCTGGGCCCCCGGAGAAGAATTCAATCCGGGGCCAGAGACGAGGCTTGATCGCTCAGAGCTTTTGTGTAATAAAGTTTTATTAAAGTATAAAGGAGATAGAGAAAGCTTCTGACATAGGCATCAGAAGGGGGCAGAAAGAGTACCCGCTTGCTAGTGTTAACAATGAAGTTATATAATCCAAAGAATATCTGGAGGTTGTAAAGACCTCATCAGACCTACTCCCATAATTTACATTTTAAGATAACACTGTCCTCAGGCAAGATACATCCTTGTAAAGACCAGGTCTACTCACATAATTTACATTTTAAGATAACAGAAGGTTGAATCCAAAGACTGTCCTTAGGCAGGATACATTATTGTTATATAATCATAAGGAATGTGGAGAAAGAAAAAAAGTTTGTCCTTTCTTCCTCCTTGAGAATTCCAGACTCCTCTCTCTTTGGGGACCCCTAGACTCCTTATCAACCTGCCTAGGAACTGACTCTCTCAGTGGTGATATTTGCCAGGAAGTAATCAGTTTGCTCCTCTGGATGCTGTCTTCCCCAGGTACCAAAGAGCCGAAGAGCAAGAAGATATGCCAACCTGGAACCTTCACTTCTATCCTTCTAGACCATGTTCTAGATATCTAGGACCCTAGAGTATTCTGTCCAAAGGACCTGGAGAGGAAATGCAAGACTTGCTTTATGCCTTTTCTTCAGGTCTATCCTCTTGAGAGTGAGCCCTATCCCCTGTGGGTTCACCTCAGGGTGAATACCTAAGAATGGATTTACAGGCTCAAAGGGAATGCATATTTAAGTGCTTAGCAATTGCCTAAGAACTAAACGCGGGTGCAGGAGGGCCAAGAGAAGCTACTCCACGTTCAAGGTCAGGAGGGGCTGCTGTGAGGAGATACCCCTCGTCCAAGGTAAGGAGCAGTGGCTGTGCTTTGGTGGAGCAGCCATGAAGAGATACCCTACGTTCAAAGTAAGAGAAACCCAAGTAAGATGGTAGGTGTTGCAAGAGGGCATCAGAGGGCAGACACAATGAAACCATAATCACAGAAAACTAGCCACATGGACCACATGTGGTCCATGGACCACAGCCTTGTCTAACTCAATGAAACTAAGCCATGCTGTCTGGGGCCACCCAAGACGGGCAGGTCATGGTGGAGAGGTCTGACAGAATGTGGTCCACTGGAGAAGGGAATGGCAAACCACTTCAGTATTCTTGCCTTGAGAACCCCATGAACAGTATGAAAAGGCAAAATGATAGGATACTGAAAGAGGAACTCCCTGGGTTGGTAGGTGCCCAATATGCTACTGGAGATCAGTGGAGAAATAACTCCAGAAAGAATGAAGGGATGGAGCCAAAGCAAAAACAATACCCAGTTGTGGATGTGACTGGTGATAGAACCAAGGTCTGATGCTGTAAAGAGCAATATTGCATAGGAACCTAGAATGTCAGGTCTATGAATCAAGGCAAATTGGAAGTGGTCAAACAGGAGATGGCAAGAGTGAACGTCGACATTCTAAGAATCAGAAAACTAAAATGGATTGGAATGGGTGAATTTAACTCAGATGACCATTATATCTACTACTGTGGGGAGGAATCCCTTAAAAGAAATGGAGTAGCCATCATGGTCAACAAAAGAGTCCGAAATGCAGTACTTGGATGCAATCTCAAAAATGACGGAATGATCTCTCTTCATTTCCAAGGCAAACCATTCAATATCACAGTAATCCAAGTCTGTGCACCGACCAGTAACTCTGCAGAAGCTGAAGTTGAACGATTCTATGAAGACCTACAAGATCTTTTAGAACTAACACCCAAAAAAGATGTCCTTTTCATTATAGGGGACTGGAATGCAACAGTAGGAGGTCAAGAAACACCTGGAGTAACAGGCAAATTTGGCCTTGGAATATGGAATGAAGCAGGGCAAAGGCTAATAGAGTTTTGCCAAGAGAATGCACTGGTCATAGCAAACACCCTCTTCCAACAACACAAGAGAAGACTCTACACATGGACATCACCAGATGCTCAACACTGAAATCAGACTGATTATATTCTTTGCAGCCAAAGATGGAGAAGTTCTATACAGTCAGCAAAAACAAGACCGGGAGCTGACTGTGGCTCAGATCATGAACTCCTTATTGCCAAATTCAGACTTAAATTAAAGAAAGTGGGGAAAACCACTAGACCATTCAGGTATGACCTAAATCAAATCCTTTATGATTATACAGTGGAAGTGACAAATAGATTTAAGGGACTAGATGTGATAGACAGAGTGCCTGATGAACTATGGACAGAGGTTCATAGCATTGTACAGGAGACAGGAATCAAGACCATCCCCATGGAAAAGAAATGCAAAAAAGCAAAAGGCTGTCTGGGGAGGCCTTACAAATAGCTGTGAAAAGAAGAGAAGCAAAAAGCAAAGGAGAAAAGAAAAGATATAAGCATCTGAATGTAGAATTCCAAAGAATAGCAAGGAGAGATAAGAAAGCCCTCCTCAGCGATCAATGCAAAGAAATAGAGGAAAACAATAGAACGGGAAAGTCTAGATATCTCTTCAAGAAAATTAGAGATACCAAGGGAATATTTCATGCAAAGATGGGCTCAGTAAATGACAGAAATTTTATGGACCTAACAGAAGCAGAAGATATTAAGAAGAGGTGGCAAGAATACACAGCAGAACTGTACAAAAAGGATCTTCATGACCCAGATAATCACGATGGTGTGGTCACTCACCTAGAGCCAGACATCCTGGAATGTGAAGTCAAGTGGGCCTTAGGAAGCATCACTACGAACAAAGCTAGTGGAGGTAATGGAATTCCAGTTGAGCTATTTCAAATCCTGAAGGATGATGCTGTGAAAGTGCTGCACTCAATATGCCAGCAAATTTGGAAAACTCAGCAATGGCCATAGGACTGGAAAAGGTCAGTTTTCATTCCAATCTCAAAGAAAGGCAATGCCAAAGAATGCTCAAACTACCGCACAATTGCACTCATCTCACATGCTAGTAAAATAATGCTCAAAATTCTCCAAGCCAGGCTTCAGCAATACATGAACTGTGAACTTCCAGATGTTCAAACTGGTTTTAGAAAAGGCAGAGGAACCAGAGATCAAATTGCCAATATCCAGTGGATCATCAAAAAAGCAAGAGAGTTCCAGAAAAACTTCTATTTCTGCTTTATTGACTATGCCAAAGCCTTTGACTGTGTGGATCACAATAGACTGTGGAAAATTCTGAAAGAGATGGGAATACTAGACCATCTGACCTGCCTCTTGAGAAACCTATATGCAGGTCAGGAAGCAACAGTTAGAACTGGACATGGAACAACAGACTGGTTCCAAATAGGAAAAGGAGTACGTCAAGGCTGTTTATTGTCACCCTGCTTATTTAACTTACATGCAGAGTACATCATGAGAAACGCTGGGCTGGAAAAAGCACAAGCTGGAATCAAGATTGCTGGGAGAAATATCAATAACCTCAGATATGCAGATGACACCACCCTTATCGCAGAAAATGAAGAGGAACTCAAAAGCCTCTTGATGAAAGTGAAAGTGGAGAGTGAAAAAGTTGGCTTAAAGCTCAACATTCAGAAAATGAAGATCATGCCATCTGGTCCCATCACTTCACGGGAAATAGATGGGGAAACAGTGGAAAGAGTGTCAGACTTTATTTTCTTGGGCTTCAAAATTACTGCAGATGGTGACTGCAGCCATGAAATTAAAAGACGCTTACTCCTTGGAAGGAAAGTTATGACAAACCTAGATAGCATATTGAAAAGCAGAGACATTACTTTGCCAACAAAGGTCCGTCTAGTCAAGGCTATGGTTTTTCCAGTGGTCATGTATGGATGTGAGAGTTGGACTGTGAAGAAAGCTGAGCACCGAAGAATTGATGCTTTTAAACTGTAGTGTTGGAGAAGACTCTTGAGAGTCCCTTGGACTGCAAGGAGATCCAACCAGTTCATTCTGAAGGAGATCAGTCCTGGGTGTTCATTGGAAGGACTGATGCTGAGGCTGAAACTCCAGTACATTGGCCACCTCATGCGAAGAGTTGACTCATTGGAAAAGACCCTGATGCTGAGAGGGATTGGGGGTAGGAGGAGAAAGGGATGACAGAGGATGAGATGGCTGGATGGCATCACTGACTCGATGCACATGAGTTTGGGTGAACTCCGGGAGTTGGTGTTGGACAGGGAGGTCTGGCGTGCTGTGACTTATGGGGTCGCATAGAGTTGGACACGACTGAGCGACTGAACTGAACTGAAGAACTAAAGGGCTTCCCTGAAGGCTCAAACCTTAAAGAATCTGTCTGCAGTGCTTGACACCTGGGACGTGCTTGAGACCTGGGAAGATCCCCTGGAGAAGCAAATGACTACCCATTCCAGTATTGTTGCCTGGAGAATTTCATGGACAGAGGAGCCTGGTAGACTACTGTTCATGCGATCACAAAGAGTTGGACACGACCGAGTGATTAACACTTTCACTTTCAAGAACTATCCAGAAAGATTGACCAATTCAGAGTCTATAACCTGGAAATAAGTGAGAAAGTCCTTGGGGGTAGTGCAGAGCTTGTCAAAAAGTGCTTTCACTGTACCTGCTTTCAGACAATAGACACTGTCAATAGACATAAATACCCAGAAAGAGGAACAATGAACCTGACCCAGCAAGGAAGCTTAAAACAGGCCAGGGTAATGGTAAGGACATGGGGTCAGGATACAGTCAGACTGGTCTCTTCCCTTCCCACCCTCCATCTACGTCCTGCCCACCCTGTGAGGCCTAGGTCAAGGTCTTTTACTTCCATGAGGCTTCCTCTGACTATTTTGGACTAACTGGCCTTTGCCTTCTCTGAGCTCCTATTGACCTGGCAGTCTACCCTTTCCATAAGCCCTTTCTCTGAAAGGCCTCAATGATGGGGATTCTGCTTTTCCAGCTATATCATCTATTCACAAGTGTTCTTGAAACTATAAAATAGTGTATGAATGTGAACTAGATTTATCATGGTGATCACTTTGCCATATATACAAATATTGAATCACCATATTTTACACCTGAAACTAATATAGTGTTATATGTCATTTATGTGCTCACTTGTGCTCAGTTGCTTCAGTCTTGTACAGCTGCTTGCAGTCCTAAAAGATGATGCTGTGAAAGTGCTGCACTCAATATGCCAGCAAATTTGGAAAACTCAGCAGTGGCCACAGGACTGGAAAAGGTTAGTTTTCATTTCAGTCCCTAAGAAAGGCAATGCCAAAGCATGCTCAAACTACCACACAATGCACTCATCTCACATGCTAGCAAAATAATGCTCAAAATCCTCCAAGCCAGGCTTCAGCAATACATGAACTATGAACTTCCAGAAGTTCAAGCTGGATTTAGAAAAGGCAGAGGAACCAGAGATCAAATTGCCAACATCCACTGGATTATCAAAAAAGCAAGAGAGTTCCAGAAAAACATCTACTTCTACTTTATTGACTATGCCAAAACATTTGACTATGTGGATCACAACAAACTGTAGAACATTCTTAAAGAGATGGGAATACCAGACCACCTGATCTGCCTCCTGAGAAATCTGTACAGAGGTCAGGAAGCAACAGTTAGAACTGGACATGGAACAACAGACTGGTTCCAAATTGGGAAAGGAGTACATCAAGGTTGTATATTGTCATTCTGATTATTTAACTTATATGCAGGGTACATCATGCAAAATGGTGCTGGATGAAGCACAAGCTGGAATCAAGATTTCCAGGAGAAATATCAATAACCTTAAATATGCAGATAACACCACCCTTATGGCTGAAAGTAAAGAGGAACTAAAGAGCCTCTTGATGAAAGTGAAAGAGGAGAGTGAAAAAATTGTCTTAAAACTCAGCATTCAAAAAATAAAGATCATGGCATCTGGTCCCATCACTTCATGTGAAATAGATGGGGAAACAATGGAAACACTGACAGACTTTATTTTCTTGGGCTCCAGAAGGACTGCAGATGGTAACTGCAGCCATGAAATTAAAAGACGCTTGCTCCTTTGAAGAAAAGCTATGACCAACCTAGACAGCATACAAAAAGCAGAGACATTACTCTGCCAACAAAGGTCCATCTAGTCAAGGCTATGGTTTTTCCAGTGATCACGTATAGATGTGAGAGTTGGACTGTAAAGAAAGCTGAGTGCTGAAAAATTGATGGTTTTGAACTCTGGTGTTGGAGAAGACTCTTGGGAGCCCCTTGGACTTGCAAGATCAAACCAGTCAATCCTAAAAGAAATCAACCCTGAATATTCATTGGAAGGACTGATGCTGAAGCTGAAACTCCAATACTTTGGCCACCTGATGCGAAGAACTGACTCATTGGCAAAGACCCTGATGCTGGGAAAGATTGAAAGCAGGAGGAGAAGGGAACGGCAGAGGATAAGATAGTTGGGTGGCATTACCGACTTGATGAACATGAGTTTGAAGAAGCTCTGGGAGTTGGTGATGGACAGGGAAGCCCGGTGTGCTGCAGTTCCATGGGGTCGCAAAGAGTTGGACACGACTGAGTGACTGAACTGAAGTGAGAGAAGACTAGGATCCTAAGGGGATCTGAGAATTGACAGCCAGTTTTGAATGGAACTCTGGGAGCCAGGACCTGAGCACTGTAGTGTTTTACTATTAACTTGGCTCAGCTTTGGACTCAGTCTCTTCTCCCTTCCCCTCATATCTCCTTCTCCTCCTTTGTCTTGTCTCTACTTCACAGCTTCAGTTTCCCCATCATGTTGCCCTGCTAATGTATAGGCTTTCTCAGGTACCTAAGGTACAAACCATCTTCCCACAAAAGTGCATGTACCCCACTAGCCCAAACTTGTACAAATTTGCATAGAATTTCAGGTGGTCCACAGACTTCTCTTGTTGAGAACACCTTGTCTAAGTTAATTAATATGGTTAGTGGGTGAGAGTTCTTTGGAAGTCTGGCTGAAGAGCCATCTAGGTGGGGATGGGCTGGCAGGCAGCAACCCTTCTGCAAGGCTAGACTTCTCCTGGGTTTCCTGGAGGTAAAGAGGCCAGAGGTGAGAGGCCTAGCAGGCTGCATCCCTCTGACAGGACACAACTGAACTAATTCACATTTATAAAGATTAAAATGCCTCAAAGTGGAAGAGATAGCTCATTTTTCTAAAACAAGACAGAAATAGGACATTTACTAGGCTCTACATGGATTAATTTGCTGAACATCTAAAATGTGGATTTCTTTTAGAAAAATTTAGGTTTAAAAATTTCAAACGAATTCACCCAATTTTTAAAAACTATTTGGGAAGTATCACCAGAAGCATTCTTTAAATGATAAACATGACCAAGTTATGAAGAATTTCCTATTTAGTAGAAAATCTTATTTTTATTGTGTTACTTTACTCTCCAAAGAGTGTGTCTTAAAGATTGTGAACAATTAGCATGTTTTTAAAAATTGCTCTTTCTTTTGTAGCTGATGGAAAATATTTTCTATTTGATACATGTTAATTTAGCCAAATAGTAAAGCACTACAACGAAAAGAGAAATCTGAGGATAAATACCCATATTCTTCCTCCCCTACAAATGTAAGTACTGTTTTTCTGAAATGCAAAAACAAAGCATTTAAAATTTAAAAAATTTAATGTGAACATATACAGAAGAAAGATAATGTTTCACTTTCCACTTCCAGCACTCTTTCCTGATACCTAGCTTTCTGGCCATTTAGGTGCAGGTAAGGGCTTCAGGGGAAAAGAATACCACGAGAGGAGGTTCTGAGAAGGAGCAGGTTGAGGAGAGGTTAGAACAAGGGAAAGGGCTAACCTGACAAGAATTTTAAGTGGTCTCTTCCTTATGATTGTATACTAAGTCACTTCAGTCAGGCTGATTCTTTGCATCCCTATAGACTGTAGTTCGCCAAGCTCCTCTGGGATTCTCCAGTCAAGAATACGGGAGTGGGTTGCCATGCCTTCATGCAGGGGATCTTCCCTACGGAGGGATCAAACCCTCTTCTCTTAACCCACCCATGTCTGCTTACATTGGTAGGTGGGTTCTTTACCACTAGCGCCACCTGGGAAGTGCCCCCTCACCCATTATTGGAGAAAGCCAAATAGTACATCTGGCTTCTTGAAATGCTGAGGTGGAAAAACAGACATTCCAGATCCAGGGTGACAGGAGGATCAAGGGTTGAGGGTTCCTGCTGCCCAGTTTGAGTGGGAAGGAGGATTAGGAACCTGAACTCTTTTGGTGTTTTAGGGCAAGCACACTGACTGAAACTGCCCACCCTGGCCAGGCACCGTGGTAACCATTTGCATGTGTTGTTTTATGTCAGGAGGTCCTGGTAAGGAACATGGAACTAATAAGCCACCACCAACTGAAAGAGTTTGGGAAAGATCAAAAGGAGACACCACATGTCCAACCACCTCCCAGAATCCTCTCTGGCATCCATCTTTGCTGAACAAGGCTTGCACTACCAGGAAGGACTCTGAGTCAGAATGATTGGTTAAAGACAATCTGGAAACTAATCCCATCACCATAAAACCTGAGACTACCAGCCATGTGGCAGAGCAGTTCTCCTGGGTTCCCTTACCCTACTGCTCTCCACCCCAGCACCCTTTCCAATAAAATCTCTTGCTTTGTCAGCACGTGTGTCTCCTCGGACAATTCACTTCTGAGTGTTAGACCAGAGCCCATTTTCAGGCCCCAGAAGAGGTGCTCAAATCATTTCCAAGTGTTAGACCAGAGCCCACTTTACGGCCCTGGAAGGGGTGCCCTTTCCTGCAACAGTGTCACTAGATGGGAGTCTACCTGGGCCCTGGGTCCATTCCTCTTGGCAGAGGAGGAAAAGCTTCTGGTCAAGGAATACGAGGCAGGGTGGGAGGGGTGGGGGGTGGAGTGGGGAGGCGCGAGGGCATGGGGAAGCAATGGTTCAGCAACACTGTAAGCTTGTGTTCCGACTGAAGCTGCCTGGGATAACCCTGGCACCAGGACGGCTGGGGACTGAGGGCAGAATCCTCAAATGGATCAGAGTCTGCTTTCTGGTCACAGCTTCCTTACCCAAAGTCTATTTTGGGTGAGCTGGGGGCAAGTAGTTTCAGTTCAGTTCACTCAGTCATGTCTGACTCTTTGCAACCCCATGGACTGCAGCATGCCAGGCCTCCCTGTCCATCACCAACTCCCAGAGTTTCCTCAAACTCATGTCCATTGAGTCGGTGATGCCATCCAACCAACTCATCCTCTGTCATCCCCTTCTCCTCCAGCCATCAATCTTTCCCAGCATCAGGATTTTTTCTGAGGAGTCAGTTCTTCCAATCAGGTGGCCAAAGTATTGGAGTTTCAGCTTCAGCATCAGTCCTTTCAATAAATATTCAGGGTTGATTTCCTTTAGGATGGACTGGTTGGATCTCCTTGCAGTCCAAGGGACTCTCAAGAATCTTCTCCAACACCACAGTTCAAAAGCATCAATTCTTCCGTGCTCAGCTTTTTTTGTAGTTCAACTCTCATATCCATACATGACTATTGGAAAAACCATAGCTTTGACTAGAGGGACCGTTGTTGGCAAAGTAATGTCTCTGCTTTTTGTATGTTAAGTTGGTCATAGCTTTTCTTCTTATGAGTACATAAGTATGGGAATATGCTGAAAAGCTTTCCACTCAACCCCTGCTTCCCATGTCCCACGCCCATTTTGGTGCAAAACATCTTGGTCATAGGAGTGCAGAAACGAATCACAGGAGGAGGAAACAAAGACACACGGAGAATGAGTTTTATTTTAAATAGTCACCCCTCTTCCACCATTGGGAGTATTTAAGAGGAGGTGTACCAAAAGTTGAGGATGGCTGTGGATAAGGAGGGACAAAGTTGGGAAATACAGTGCTGGGAGAGGCCAGGAAGGGCCCGGCAGGGGCAGATCCGCACCGAGTTTTTGCTACGGCACCTCCCGCTTCTCTGACCCCAACCATCAGGTGTGAGGGTCCTCGGATCAGGACCAAGCACCTCGCGCGCCTGGAGGTGAGAATGCGACACGGCAGAGACAGCAAAGATAGGCGCAGTCTATGCGAGGGACAGTGGGCGGGGTGGGGGGGGGCGGGAACAGAGCTCAATCTGAGGCACCCCTACGGAGCCTCCCCTTTTGTGCCTTCAGAAGCTTGGGGAAGGGTCTATGTAAAGGAAAAATTGGTGAGTTTAAAAGGGTGGGGGGAAGAGAAGCAAGCGGGAAGACGGAGCTCCGTCTGGAGGCCTCCTGGAGGGCGCAGTAGTCCTCTCATGTGTGAAAAACAGAATTTCAGAAACCACAGAAATCTGATTCTTGAAAGGCGTATAGTAGGATCTCTGTCCTCGGTGCTGATCTTTGCCTCAAGCATTCAGTCCTTTCTTTCCCATTTTGTCTCCTACAAGTAATGGAGTCCAAAGATGGGGGGGCGGGGGGAGGATCTCAACATGGAAAATGTTCCCTGGGGGAGGGGGGAAGACACAAAAGGAAGGGATCCTGCCCCTGTGCTGAATGGAGAGGAAGCTCTAGGAGGGAAAGAAAGCCAGACGCCTGAAGGCAATATTAGAGGGGCTTGGGCTCTGCTTTCCTAGGATTTTAGGTTTGTAAATAACGTGATAGGGATGCAGATGATACGGAAATGTTTACGGAAGAGATGAGAGAGTTCAACTCAGGGCCCTGAAGTTTAAGTATAGTCCATCTAGCTTTAGTAGGACCACCCTGGATGGCTTCTCAGGTGGCGCTAGTGGTAAAGAACCCGCCTGCCAATGCGGGAGATAGGAGACACAGGTTCGATCCCTAAGTTGGGAAGATCCCCTGGAGAAGGAAATGGTAACCCACTCCAGTATTCTTGCCTGGAGAATCCCGTGGACAGAGGAGCCTGGAGGGCTATGGTCCATAGGGTCATAAAGAGTCGGATGAGACTGAAGCTACTTAGCATGGGTGCAGGATCACCCTCATCATCACGATGAACTTTTCCTTACCCCTTGAATACTGAGGTTTTCTCTGAGGTTAATACTTTTCAATCTTGTTTTCTGTTTATTTGCCTTTTCTTGGTGTAATTTTACTCATTCAGTTGCTTCAAAACTTTGAATACTATCAGCATCTATTTGAATTCAGACCAAATCAACAAGCTTTTCTTAGTCAGCAGAGGTGTTTTCATTCATTTGAATAGAAACATGTTCATTGTGTGTTTCAAAAGTAAAAAAAAAAAAAGTTAGAAAGCAGTGAGTAAATTTATCATTCTTTCATTTTAATGCTTATGTATTTATGTATTACATATATTAACAATGAGTCAAAATATATATACTAAAATGTGAGTGTTTATCTTTAGATGGCATAATTATGAATTATTTAATTTCTTTCTCTGTGATAACTGTATTTTCCCCAAATTTGTATTTATGACTTGTGCCCTTAAGTGTAATAAAAGTAATTAATGTGTCAATCAGCTTTTTAAACTTGTTAAAAGAACAAAAAAATACATTTCAAGGGTGTATTTTTTGTTTAGAATTTCTGTTTTAGCAATAAAACCCCTGGTATTTATTCCCTGAAAGAAAGTGAAAGTGAAGTTGCTCAGTCATGTCCGACTCTTTGCAACCCCGTGGACTGTAGCCCTCTGTCCATGGGATTCTCCAGGCCAGAATACTGGAGTGGGTTGCCATTTCCTTCTCCAGGGGATCTTCCCAACCCAGGGATCGAACCCGGGTCTCCCACATTGCAGGCAGACACTTTAACCTCTGAGCTACCAGGGAAGCCACCTTTATTACCCTGACATTCCCTTAAAGGGTGTCATCTGTGGAAAAGGGAATACTCTTTGTGTCCAAGGCCTCTGAGTGGATCAGATGAGGTACTGTGTGTGTAATCTTTGTTGGCTTGGACCCTACCCAACTCCCTTGCTCTTTCCAAACCCCAAATTCCAGTGATATTTAGGAAGCCTGAGGGATATCTTACCTATGCCCAAGAACAATTTAAGGCAACTAAGAAGTAGGTTCCACCCTCCTCTGGATACTGCCATGTCTCTTAGACCCTACTGTCATTTCTCCTTTTTTTTTTTTTTTTCCTTCTGCTGACAGTGGTTGACGTGTTGGAGTCCTCAAGATGACAAAGCCTTCCTGATTTCTAGGAGATTATTGTTACACTTATGAAGGTGGATACTACACAAATGTGCCTCAGCAGATAAAATCTTATTTTTTTTTTTTTTTAGCAGATTTTAGTAAAGGTTTTAGTAAAAACAGGGCTTTCCTATTTTATTTATAGGTCCTCTGCTCTCTAGGGACTCAGACATGATTCTATTTGGGTGGAGAGCTCTGGGTTAAAACATGAATATGAGATTTCATTAATAACATAAATGATGAATGAAATAAAATAATGAATTGAACACTTGGAGTCAGCCACTTATTATCTTAATTATAATAAGGACTGTATTTCTTTTCTACTAGTGAAAATTTGTAAGAATAATCTCCAGATGGTGACAACATTGACTTTTTCTGCCTGCCATGTTATTTCCAGAGGTGACTTCTCTCTCAGAGTGCTCTACAGTCTCTCACAGAAATGGGCAGACCCATTCACTAGGGCAACATATATATAAATTACAGAGATATTCACTTTTTTGATCAAAACTATGTAACATTCCCCAAATCTGATATTATCACTACATGAAAAGAGTTTAAAATATTTTATAAGATTAAAAAAAAATCCTAAAAGTGTTAGCAATAACTCCTCTGCAGAACTGTGCCATTCTCTTAGCACATACAGTTTCTTTATCACCCTTATATTCCAAATGTCTATTACAATGTTTGCCATATTGTAAATGTTGAATAAATGTTTAATAAAGCCATTTTGACTCTGTGGGGATCCTCAAGTCCTTTACCCAGTTCTACTCTTGACTAAAGAACAGCAGGTAAGTTATTTCATTTCTCTAGAGGCAAAGACATGTATTTCCTAAGGAGCCTAGTAGAGACCGACATGATGCATGCTCAGTGTCTGACTCTTTGTAACCCTGTCGGGCTATAGCCCACTAGGCTCCTCTGTCCATAGGATTCTTCAGATAACAACACTGGAGTGGGTTGCCATGCCCTCCTCCAGAGGATCTTCGCAACCCAGAGAGCGAACCCACATCTGTCTGCATTGCAGGCAGATTCTTTACCCACTGAGTCACCAGGAAGCCCAGTAGAGACCAGGTGGCATGCTAAATCAAAACACAAATAATTTCTCATACAGACTACTTGTTTTAAAATCTCCTATTTTAAAAGAGAAGAACAAACCTGACTCAATATTGGGTCTATTCCTTTACCTCTAACTTTTGTTCTCTATTACCTGTGCTTAGTTATGCTTGCTCTGAACCTTTGTAAAGGAATGTTGCCTGTAGCCTGAAATATACATTACAGTTCTTTCTCAAGTCTCTGTCTTCCAGGCTTGACCTTTAAAGGTCTAACACTTTCTATTCATATAGAGTTCAAAGTTGTAGAACAGAGAATAACATTTGTCTTGTTGGAGGTTTACAGGAATATTGTGATCAGACCTACCTGGATAGCTGCAAGAACAAAGTATTACATCCCCTCTGGGGTCTGGTGACCACCAATAAGTTTGCAACAACCAACCACAACCTCTCTCCTCTTTGTATAAAGGAAGTCTGAATTCTGACTCTAGTAAGAGGGTTCTTTGGGACACTAGTCCACCATCTTATCGGTCTGCTGGCTTTTTAAATAAGGTTGCTGTTCTTTGCTCCAATGCCTTGTCTTTTAATTTATTGACCTGGTCCGTGGCAAGCAGTAAGAGCTTGGACTTGGTAACACTCTGTCTTACTAATAATGTAAATTTTGGCGTCCTCCCCTGGATTACATAAATCAAACACATTTTTCAACTGGGCCCCAGAACATATATTATTAACATGATTTTGATCATGTACTAACAAGGAAGAACCACTGGTAGTATAGTGGAAACAATTATATTAAGCACTGTCTTAGTTCATTTGGGCTACAGTAACAATACCACAGAATGGATGGATTAAATAACAGAAATTTATTTTTCCCTGTTCTGGGGCAGGAAGTCTAGGATCAAAACACTGGCACGTTTGGTTTCTGGAAAGGGCCAACTTCCTCATTCATAGACTGCAATATCCTTTGTGTGTTCTCATATTTTGGAAAAAGCAAGGGAGATTTCTGGAGTGTCTTTTCTTATAGTAGCACTGATCCCATTTATAAAGGCTCCATCAACCTCCATTTAACATCACAGCAGGGATATATTTCAACATATGAATTTCAAGGGGACACAAAAATTAGGCCTAGAAAAAGACTACAAGGAAGTACATCAAAATATCAAGGATTGTAGCAATGCATATATCACATGATCTAAATTGTTTTATTCTGTTAGGATCAATGTTCTTAGAATCTTTCAACATTTCTCACATTTGAATATATCATAAAAAATGTGTAGATTTTATATGATAATGTTATTTTTTCTTAAAAAAGTGTTAATGAATCAATAGTGTATGTTGTTAATGCTGTAATCTAATAATCAAGAAAGTAAGGTGCATAAATATATATAGGAATGTACATACACAATAGAAAAGGTCATGAAGAAATTCACCACAAAAGACATTTGGGAATGGATGTGTGATAAGAGGTAATTTTTCTATTGTTATTTACTTCAACATCCAAGTTTTAGATGTTAATTTTTTGTACAGTTATAATATTATTGCCATTAAAGCAATTCTGAATATATATATATATATATATGTCATCATGTTAAACACAGAAAATGATAGTAATAATAAAAATATTCATAACATACTTTTAATGTACACCATATTCAAGACAGTGTTATCACCTATTTACAGGTACTAATCAATCCATTTCTCATAAGGAATCTGTGAGGGCTGTACTATCAATGTACCCATTTTACATAGGAGGAAATTGAAGCATATAGCTGCTAAGTCACTTCAGTCGTGTCCGACTCTGTGCGACCCCATAGACGGCAGCCCACCAGGCTCCCCCGTCCCTGGGATTCTCCAGGCAAGAACACTGGAGTGGGTTGCCATTTCCTTCTCCAATGCATGAAAGTGAAAAATGAAAGTGAAGTCGCTCAGTCGTGTCTGACTCTTAGCGACACCATGGACGGCAGCCTACTAGGCTCCTCCATCCATGGGATTTTCCAGGCAAGAGTACTGGAGTGGGGTGCCATCGCCTTCTCCAGAAGCATATAGACATTAAGCAAATTACCTAAAATTGTATAGCTAGTAAGTTGTAAATCCAGGATATAGCCCAAACTGTTGGGTCCAGAATCAGTGCTCTCAGTTTCTCAATAAAACAAATAATACATTCATTAAAGCAATAATTGTAACAGCCACCTATTTTCTTAAATATAATTTCAAAATTATATATTTTTTAGATATTTTCATACTGGCAAATTCCAATCCTATTGTTTCTTCTAAAGGGAGCCATGTTTCCCTCTCATTGGATAAAACTGGGGATGGGGGAGATAATCAGGCTGTTGATGCTGGGAATCAAAAAAGAAACAAAGCAAAATGGAAAAAAATGGAGTCCCTAATATTGAGGACTTGAGAAGTAATCATAGTAAGTCCAGCTTGTGAGAAAGATGAAATTAGGGAAAACAGAAACTGTGCATAAGTATAAACTAGGACACAGAGAAAAGCTATTAAGTAGAAAATTAAGACAGTTGTCAGCAATGGGTGAAGAGAGGCACTAGTTGCATGAATGCATATTTTGTGGGAAAGAAATGTGCCAAGTAGATTTTGTCTGTGTTTGTGATTCATACACATTTTCAAAAGTGAATAGGTATTGTGAGGTAAAGAATATCCCCTAACTTTTTTTTTTTAATAATGGCAGATTTATTTTTCTCTTTTAACAAAATTTGAATGTCTATTGAAGAAACTTAAAAAGTAGAGTACAGGGTCACCTTGTGACCAGAACTAACATTGCAACTAGAAAATCACTGAGCAGGAAACCTGAGACAGAGAAACAGTGTGAACTTAGCGGCTCAGTCCTGTCCGACTCTTTGCAACCTCATGGACAAACAGAGTTAATCTCAATTAATGGTGAAACAAATTTGGACCTGTTGAGACTGAGGTAAGTTTGGGACATTCAGGAGGAGAGTTCCACTTGAGATTGGACAAAAGTCTGTAGGGCCAAAGGGTAGTTCCAGCTAGACATGTGGAATTGTAGTAAATGGGATCTGCCAAGGAGAGCATGGAGACTGAGGAGAGAGGACTTGCAGTATTCAGGGAAGTAATATAGCTCAGGCTCTAAAAGTCTAAGTGTTAAAAGTTGTCACTTCTAGTTGAGTTTAAATCTCCATTCTGTCCCTTAGTGTTCCAGTAAAAAGATTTATGAGATGGTTCTATAAGATTCACATTGAATATAAGAACAAAGAATGGGTGAACCTAAGAGAATACTGAAAGGTATATTATGCAAATTGTATCTATAAGAACACTGATACTGCTGTTTAAATATTAAACAAGGTAGAATTCAAAGCAATGGACATTCATACAGATAAAAAGGGACATTTAATAGGTATACTAATTCTTTATTTATATGCACCTAAAGACATAAAGCAAAAAATAAAAATCAGAATAACAGGACAAATAGAAAAATACTTGACTGCAGTAAGAAAGTATAATGTAAGTTTCTTATTAACTAATAGTATAATCAGAAAAACATTAGTGAAAATATAAAAATTGTACCCATAATAGCCCCAGGATAGCTCAGTTGCTAAGATTCCAGGCATTGGAACCAAATCCACACTCTGTCTCTTACTAGCTTTGTGACTTGCTTTGTTATATGATAAACTCCCTTCTTAAACTATGTGAACTACAGAGTCTCATCTCAATCACAGATACACCTTGAAGAATTAGTACATCCTTCTCCACACACATCAGTTCAGTTCAGTCGCTCAGTTGTGTCCGACTCATTTTGAGCAAATGGACTGGAGCACTCCAGGCCTCCCTGTCCATAACCAACTACCAAAGCCTACTCAAACTCATGTCCATTGCATCAGTGATGCCATCCAACCATCTCATCCTCTGTTGTCCCCTTCTCCTCCCACCTTCAATCTTTCCCACCACCAGGGTCTTTTCAAATGAGTCAATTCTTCACATCAGGTGGCCAAAGTATTGGAGTTTCAGCTTCAGCATCAGTCCTTCCAATGAATATTCAGCGTTGATTTCCTTTAGGATGGACTGGTTGGATCTCCTTGTTGTCCAAGGGACTCTCAAGAGTCTTCTCCAACACCACAGTTCAAAAGCATCACTTCTTGTGGCGCTCAGCTTTTTTTGTGGTCCAACTCTCACATCCATACATTGCCGGGGACCAGCCCCGGCTGATCCAGGGTATTCGAAGGAGAGACGGCGTAGGCGAAGATCAGGAGACAATTGCTTAATTAAATGTTAATTAAGGATATAAAGAGTAATAGAATGAGGATAGCTCAGTGAAGAAATTCAGTGGAGAAAAGAGGCTGAAATAAGGATAGCTCAGTGAGGAAATTCAGTGGAGAAAAGAGGCTGAATAATTCAGCCAGAAGGTAAGAGAAAGAACGACATGGTGAGACCAAGTTTCGGTGAACAAGGCCCGCACTTTATTTTCCAAAGTAGTTTTTATACCTTAAGTTGTGCATAGAGGATAATGGGGGAAGGGGTAGAGTCTTGCAGCAAACCAGGCTTTCTTCCTGCAAACTTATCATATGCAAAAGCTTAGGTGATTTGCATCATCTTCTGGCCCGGAGGCCTGTTAACATTTTAAGACCTTTTCTTCAGAAAACTTATTTTTCTCTAAAGGTGATTGGTCAGGAGCCACCCTCCAAAAGCATTAGGTAAAGTTGCATTCCTACAGAGCAAAGGTGTGGTGGGCTATAACAAGAAAAAGAATTAACTCAAGGGTCCCAGGTTACAAACATTAAAGCTACTACTTACACCAATTATATTAATCAATACACTGCCAGGGACACAGCAGGTAAGGGATATGGAAACTTAGCAGCAAACATTGGCTCAACAAGTGAAAATCCCTTCACCAATACAATTTCTAATCAATCTTTTAACTACTCAAAAGAATCTGTGTTTAGACAGTTTAGAACATCTCCTGCCTCTCACAGTTGGGAGGCTCTGAACAATCACATGTGGCCGGAAAAACCTATTCAGGCAGGCTAGAGGATTTCCAAAGGAGTTTGTAGGTTAAACACTGTCACACCCAGGAATTATTAACTGGAGCTGTAAGCTAACTCTTTTTTCAGAGAGGTAGTGGGGGACAGCCCCCCGTAAAGTCAGAGGTGTAGGTGAAAGCACAAAGCAGAAAGTAGGCAGACTCTGGTTTTGGGGGTAGATTGCTCGAGAATTTCCAGGGAGACTCCTGAGGCTTGATCCCGCCTTTGCGTATGTCAAGCCTCCTTCCTCATGACCTTTGCCACGGGCGGAGCTTGCTCCCCACAATACATGACTACTGGAAAAATCATAGCTTTGACTAGATGGACCTTTGTTGACAAAGTAATTTATCTGCTTTTTAATATGCTGTCTAGGTTGGTCATAACTTTTCTTCCAAGGAGCAAGCATCTTTTAATTTCATGGCTGCAGTCACCATCTGCAGTGATTTTGGAGCTCCTCAAAATAAAGTCTATCACTGTTTTCATTGTTTCCCCATCTATTTACCATGCAATGATGGGACCAGATGCCATGATCTTAGTTTTCTGAATGTTGCATTTTAAGCCAGCTTTTTCACTCTCCTCTTTCACTTCCATCACGAGGCTCTTTAGTTCTTCTTCGATTTCTGCCATAAGTGTGGTGTCATATGCATATCTGCATAGGTGTGGTGTCATCTACGTATCTGAGGTTATTGATATTTCTCCTGGCAATCTTGATTCCAGCTTGTGCTTCATCCAGTCCAGCGTTTCGCATGATGTACTCTGCATATAAGTTAACTAAGCAGGGTGTCAATATACAGCCTTGACATACTCCTTTCCCAATTTGGAACCAGTCCATTGTTCCATGCCCAGTTCTAACTGTTGCTTCTTACCTCTATACAGAGTTCTCAGGAGGCAGGTCAGATGGTCTGGTATTCCCATCTCTTTAAGAGTTTTCCACAGTTTGTTGTGATCCACACAAAGACTTTGGCATTGTCAGTAAAGCAGAAGTAGATGTTTTTCTGGAACTCTCGCTTTTTCTGTGATCCAACGGATGTTGGCAATTTGATCTCTGATTCCTCTGCCTTTTCTAAATCCAGCTTGAACATCTGGAAGTTCACAGTTAGCATACTGACTTGGAGAATTTTGAACATTACTTTGCTAGCATGTGAGATGAGTACAATTGTGTGAGTTTGAGCATTCTTTGGCATTGCCTTTCTTAGGGATTGGAATGAAAACTGACCTTTTCCAGTCCTGTGGTCACTGGTGAGTTTTCCAAATTTGCTGGCATATTGAGTGAAACACTTTCACAGCATCATCTCCACTAGCTTTGTTCATAGTGATGCTTCCTAAGGCCCACTTGACTTTGCATTCCAGGATGTCTGGCTCTAGGTGAGTGATCACACCATTGTGGTTATCTGGGTCATTAAGATCTTTTCTGTATAGTTGTTCTGTGTATTCTTGCCACCTCTTCTTAATATCTTCTGCCTGTGCTAGGTCCATACTATTTCTGTCTTTTATTGTGCCCATCTTTGCATGAAATGTTCCCTTGGTATCTCTAATTTTCTTGAAGAGATCTCTAGTCTTTCCCATTCTATTGTTTTCCTCTATTTCTTCACACTGATCACTGAAGAAGGCTTTCTTATCTCTCCTTGCAATTCTTTGGGACTCTGCATTCAAATGGGTATATCTTTCCTTTTCTCCTTTGCCTTTTGTTTCTCTTCTTTTCACAGCTATTTGTAAGGTCTCTTCAGACAACCATTTTGCCTTTTTGCATTTCTTTTTCTTGGGGATGGTCTTGATCACTGCCTCCTCTACAATGTCACAAACCTCCGCCCATAGTTCTTCAGGCACTCTGTCTATCAGATCTAACCCCTTGAATCTATTCGTCACTTCCACTGTATAACTATAAGGGATTTGATTTAGGTCATACCTAAATGGTCTAGTGGTTTTCCCTACTGTCTTCAATTTAATCCTGAATTTTGCAATAAGAAGCTCATGATCTGAGCCACAGCTCCAGGTCTTGTTTTTGCTGACTGTATAGAGCTTCTTCATTTTTGTCTGCAAAGAATATAATCAATCTGATTTTGGTATTGACCATCTGGTGATGTCCATGTTATCTCTTGTATTGTTGAAAGAGGGTGTTTGTTATGACCAGTGTGTTCTCTTGGCAAAACTCTGTTAGCCTTTGCCTGGCTTCATTTTGTAGTCCAAGACCAAACTTGCCTGTTTCTCCAGGTATCTTTTGACTTCCTACCATTGCATTCCAGTCCCCTGTGATGTAAAGGACATCTTTTTTGGTGTTAGTTCTAGAAAGTCTTGTAAGTCTTCAGAGAACCATTCAAATCCAGCTTCTCCGGCATTAGTGGTTGGGGCTAGACTTGGATTACTGTGATATTGAATGGTTTGCCTTGGAAATGAATAGAGATCATTTTGTCATTTTTGAGATTACACCCAAGTGCTGCATTTTGGACTCTTGTTGACTTTCAAGGCTACTCCATTTCTTCTGAGGGCTTCTTGGCTACAGTAGTAGATATAATGGTCATCTGAATTATATTCGCCAATTCCTGTCCATTTTAGTTTACTGATTCCTAAAATGTCAATGTTCACTCTTGACATCTCCTGCTTGACCATGTCCAATTTACCTTGGTTCATGGACCTAACATTCCATGTTCCTATGTAATATTGTTCCTTACAGCATCGGCCTTTCACCACCAGACACATCCACAACTGGGTGTGCTTTCCACTTTGGCCCACCTCTTCATTCTTTCTGTAGCTATTTCTACGTTTTCCCCAGTGGCATATTGGACTCCTACCGACCTGGGGGCTCATCTATCAGTGTCATATCATTTTGCATTTTCATCCTTTTCATACTGTTCATGGGGTTCTCGAGGCAAGAATTCTGAAGTGGTTTGTCATTCCCTTCTCCAGTGGACCACGTTTTGTCAGATCTCTCCACCAGGACCCATGCATCTTCCCCAAATGTCATGTAGTTGGAATCATACAGTTTGTAGCATTTTCAGACTAGCTTTGCTTCACTTAGTAATATGCATTTAAGACTCCTCCATGTCTTCATGGTTTTTAGCTCATTCATTTTTAGTTCTGAATAAGATTCCACTGTCTGTATGTACCACCATTTATTTATCCATTCACCTAGTAAAAATCATCTTGGTTGCTTCCAGGTTTTGACAATTATGAAGAAAACTTCTACAAATATCTGTGTGCAGATTTTTATATGGACGTAAGTTTTCAGCTCGTTTGTGTACATACCAAGGAGCATGATTGCTGGATCATATGATAAGTGGATGTTTACTTTTTAAGAAACTGCCAGTATTCCAAAATGGTTAAACCATTTTTCAGCCCCATCAGCAATGAATGAGAGTTCTTATTGTTTCACATCCTTTACAGCAATTGGTGTTGTCAATGTTGTAGATTTTGATCTTTCTAATAAGTGTACAGTGTATCTTGTTTTAATTTGTATTTAGATGATGACTTAGGATGTGGAGCATCTTTTCATATACTTATTTGTGGCTCTTCCTTGGCGAGGTGTCTGTTAAGGGTTTTGGCCCATTTTTAAATCATGTTTTTGGTTTTCTTATTATTGAATTTTAAGAATTCTTTGTATAGTTTGGATAATGGTCCTTTCTCAGTTGTGTTTTCTGCAAATGTTTTCTCCCAGTCTGTGGCTTGTCTTCTAATTCTCTTGATATTGTTTTTTGCAGAGCTGTTTTTCATTTTAATGAAGTCCGTCTTGTCAAGTATTTCATGTATCATGGTTTTGGTGTAATATCTAAAAAGTTATTGCCATGCCCAACATCCAACGTCATCTAGATTTTCTATGTTACCATCTAGTAGTTTGATAATTTTACATTTTACATTTACGTCTGTGATGCATTTTGAGTTAATTTTTATGTAGGGTGTAAGATCTGTGTCTACATTCATTTTTTTGCATATAGATGTCCAGTTGTTACAGCACCACTTTTTGAAGAGATTCTCTTTGCTCCATTGGATTGTCTTTGCTCCTTTCTCAAATGTCAATTGACTATATGTGGGTCTATTTCTGAGCTCTCTATTCTGTTCCATTCATCTAGTCTTCTCTCATTTGAAAATACCACACTATCATGATTACTTTAGATTTATCGTAAGCCTTGCATTTCTGTTGTAGTCATTGAAGCCAGTCTTTCAATTTCATTGTTCTTCAGTATTGTGCTGGCTATTCTGGGTCTTTTACCTCGCCTTATAAACCTTTGACTATTTTGTGATCTCCACGGAATAACTTGCTTGGATGTTGATTGGGATATAACTTTTTAATATGCCTCTAGAACCAGTTTTTTGTTTTTTTTTTATCCAACTCCCCTACCGTTACACACATTTAAGCTACCACCATTTCCCATCTAAATAAATAATGCCAATATCCTTTTACATGCCAAATCAGAAACCTGGGTATTATCCTTTACTTTTATTCCCTCAATCACATCAATAACCAATTCCTGAGAATTCATCCTTCTAATTATCTTTCACCTCTGCCTACTTTTCCCCAAACCTATTACCTGTTATACTGCCATGGTTCAGGTTTAAGATACTCAATTATATTTTTCCTGGAATACTATGGAATGTTACTTGCAGACATTTGTACATTATATATTGTTCCTGTTTAATTGATTTATTTTTTCAAATATGAAATCTTATAAAAACCACTGTTATTTAATATCTTATTTCTACTTTCTCCCATAATCATATGAAACAGGTACTTCTGGAAGAATATTTTTTTAAGAGGATGATGTAGTGGGGCAGAAACCACCACCTTCACCAAGGTAAAAAGGAACTTTGAGTTACTTATTTATATGTAAGCTTTTAGCAGCTCACACAGCCTTGTTACCATGGAATACTGAGAGGAGAGACAATAAGTGCAATCTTTGGGTACACTTGGGGGCCCAAGAGCTTATGTGGGACAACTACTGTAAAAGATGAAAATTATGCATAAATTCATGTATTTAAATTCATTTCAGTTTCAATTCAAATCACAAGGAATCTTTTTGGAATTTGAAAATGTTGCTTTAAAATTTCTCTGAATTATACATCTGTGTCTCTTTTGCTCTCCCGCATACAGGGTTATCGTTACCGTCTTTCTAAATTCCATATATACATGCATTAGTACACTGTATTGGTGTTGTTCTTCTTGGCTTACTTTACTCTGTATAATAGGCTCCAGTTTCATCCACCTCATTAGAACTGATTCAAATGTATTCTTTTTAATGGCTGAGTAATACTCCATTGTGTATATGTACCATAGAGGGGTGGTACGGGGAGGGAGATGGGAGGGGGGTTCAGGAAGGGGAACACATGTACACCTGTGGCAGATTCATGTTGATGTGTGGCAAAACCAATACAGTATGGTAAAGTAAAAAATAATAATAATAATAAAGAAATGATAAATGGTTAAAAAATAAAAAATAAAATTTCTCTTAATTATAAATACACATGCATATACAAATACACAAATTGATTAAAAAAAACAGTAAAAGCAAACTCCACTGCCAGATAGATTAAGAATATTTTTTTTAAGTGACTGCCCAAGAATAGAGAAAAAGCTAAGGAATACCATTGGAAGGTTGATACAGACAGAGAAACAACTTGACTTTTAGAATATAATAAAGATAGCCTTTCAAATTCAGCAAAAAAAAGCTGGTAATTTAAAATTGCACATTGCTTTATACCATTTTGACTTTGACACCAGCCAATCTATATGGTCCTCAGTCCCAGACTTCTCAGCCTAAAGAACATAAGTTCACTGCTACCCTCATCCTCAGCAGGGGGTGTCATTAAATGAATACATATATGCATTACATAGTATGGCCATTAAAATATAAATGTGTAGAAGCTGATAAACAAGTCTCATCAGCCAGAAGGACACATGGAATGATAGGTAGATTGGGAAGCTAGAATCCCAGCCTTGATACACTCCAGGGTTTAAAAGTATTACCTAAAACTTTGAACCTCAGTTTTTTATCTGTAAAATTAGAACAATATCTGTAACATAGGTATAAATCTGAGGATCTAAATGTAGAAAACACTAATGCAAAGCACTTTGTTTCTATCACTGAGACAGGTTTAAGAGGACACAACTGACCTGTTGGCAATGATTTTCTGTTAAGTAGGTAAAGCCCTACACGAGCATATTTAGAGAATGATTATGGACTAAAAGGTGAAGGTCAAAAATAGTTTAGAGAAAGTGACAGTCTTCATGAACTGGGGTAGTCTGAAAAGACTAGAGATCAAAAAGGTTTTTAATACAGTCCTGGTGATGTGAAGGGAATAGTCTCATGCATTGCCGACGCCACTGTAAATTGGTACAAACTCTTAGGAGCAAAAGGAAATATTTCTAAACACGAAAATGCATATAATTTTGTATTGAGGTGAAATTCACATAAAATAAAATTATTTTAAGTGTGCAATTCAGTGGCATTTAGTATGCTCACAAAGCTGCACAACTGTCACTTCTATCTAGTTCCAAAACATTTGCATTAGTCCCAAAGGATATCTTGTACCCATTAAACAGTCACTCCCCTTTCTGCCCTGTCCCCAGCCCTAGGAATCACTAATTTGCTTTTTGTCTTTATGTATTTACATATTTTGAGATTTCATACAAATGGCATCATGCAATATGTGACCTTTCATGTTTGGCTTCTTTCACTTGGCATAATGTTTTCAAGGTTCATCCACATTGTAGAATGTATCAGTACTTCATTCATTTTTAGGACTGAATGGTAGTCCATTGCATGGGTGCATCCCATTTTGTTTGTCAGCTCATCATTTGATGGACATCTGGGTTGTTTCCATCTTTAGGCTATTGTGAATAGTGTTGCTATAAAAATTTCTGTACAACTGTTTGAATACCTATTTTAAATTCTGAAAAGGGGTTCATTTCTAGGAGTATAATTATTGGATCATACAGTAATTCTATGTTGAACCCATTGAAGAACTCACTTTTCTACAGGCCCTGTACCATTTTACATTCACATTGCAATCTGTAAAGATTACATTTTTTTTCAGCTGTGCTGGGTCTTCATTGCTGCATGCAGGCTTTTCTCCAGTTGCAGCAAGTGGTGGCTACTCTCTAGTTGCAGTGCACAGGCTTCTCATTACAGTGGCTTCGCTTGTTGTGGAACACAGGCTCTAGGGTGCATGGGCTCAGTAGTTGTGGCGCACAGGCTTAGTTGCTCTGAGGTGTGTGGGATCTTCCAGGATCAAGGATCAAACTCCTGTCTCATATATTGAAGGTGAAGTCTCCACCAGGGAAGCCCAAGATTACAATTTTTCATGTTCTTACCAACTCTTGTTATTTTCAGTTTTATGGATTAGAGCCATCACAGTGGATGTAAGTGGTATCTCATTGTGGTTTTGATTTCTATTTCTCTAATGACTAATAATGTTGAACATATTTTAATGTTCCTTATGACCAATTGTATCCTTTCTGGAGAAAAGTCTATATTAAAGTCCTTTGCAAAAATTTTAAATTGGGTTGTTTGTTTTTTTGTTGTTGAATTGCAGGAATTCTTTATATATTCTAATGTGAAAGTTGCTCATTCATGTCTGACTCTTTAAGACCCCGTGAACTATTCCATGGAATTCTCCAGACCAGAAAACTGGAATGGGTAGCCTTTCCCTTCTCCAGGGGATCTTCCCAACCCATGTATTGAACCCAGGTCTCCTGCATTGCAGGCAGATTCTTTACCAGCTGAGCCATCAGAGAAGCCCATATATTCTAACACTAGACCTTTATCAGATATATTATACAGAAATATTTCTTCCATTCTGTAGGTTGTCTTTTCGCTTTTTTGATAGTGTCCCTTTTTAAAAAAGATTATTTATTAATTTGTTTGTTTTGTTTTGTTTTGGCCACGCCACATGGCATGGCATGTGGGATCTTAGTTCCCTGGCCAGGGATCAAACATGAGCCCCTGTAGTGGAAGCACAGAGTCTTAACCACTGGACCTCCAGGGAAGTCTCTGATAGTATCCTTTGATGGACAAATGTTTTTAATTTTGATGAAGTCCAATTCATCTTTTTTTTTGGCTAATGAATTGCTTCTGTTTTGTTTCGAAAGTTTTATGGTTTTAGCTTCTTCATTTAGATCTTTAATCCATTTTTTGTTTTTGGATATAATGTGAATTGAAATCTAACTTCACTCTTCTACATGCGGATATCCAGTTGTCTCATTACCACTTATGGAACAGCTTATACTTTCTCCAATTGAATGGACTTGTCACTCTTGTCAAAAATTAATTGGCCATTAAAAAAATTTCTGGATTCTAAATTCTATTCCATTTATCTATATATCTATCCTTATGTCAGTAGTACACTCTTTTGATTACTATAAATTTATAGGATTTTGAAATAAGAAAATGTGAGTCTTTTTTTACTTTGTTTTCCCTTCAAGATTTTTTTTAACCTATTTGGGATTTCAAAAATTTCATAAGAATTTTTGTTAGCTTATCCATTTCAGGAAAATGGATTGTTCTTTTTTTTGAAAGGAATCACATTGAATCTGTAGACTGCTTTGGGAATTATTGCCACTATAAGAATATAGATCTTCTAATTCATGAGCATGGGGTATCTTTCCATTTATTTAGGTCTTTTTTCATTACTTTCAATAGTTTTGTAATTTTCAGTGTATGAATATTGAACTTCCTTGGATAACTTTATTCCTAAGTATTCTGCTCTTTATCATGCTTTTGTGCATAGAATAGTTTTCTTAATTTCATTTTTGGATTCCTCATGGCTAGTATACAAAAATACAACAGAATTTGGATGGCTATCTTGTGTCTTGCAGTTTGCCAAGTTAGTTCATCTATTAGCTCTAGTAGCCTTCTTGCATGGAGAAGGCGATGGCACCCCACTCCAGTACTCTTGCCTGGAAAATCCCATGGACGGAGGGGCCTGGTGGGCTGCAGTCCATGGGGTAGCCAAGAGTCAGACATGACTGAGCAACTTCCCTTTCACTTTTCACTTTCATGCATTGGAGAAAGAAATGGCAATCCACTCCAGTGTTCTTGCCTGGAGAATCCCAGGGACGGGGGAGCCTGGTGGGCTGCCGTCTATGGGGTCACACAGAGTCGGATACGACTGAAGTGACTTAGCAGCAGCAGCAGCAGCCTTCTTGCATACTCTTTGGGATTTATTATATATGATGTGCTTAGTTGCTCAGTTGTGTCCAACTCTTTGTGACCCCATGGACTGTACAGCCCACCAGGTTCCTCTGTCCATGGGGATTCTCCAGGCAAGAATTCTGGAGTGGATTGCCATGCCCCCCTCCAGGGGATTTTCCCAACCCAAGGATTGAACCCAGATCTCCTGCATTGCAGGCGGATTCTTTACCATCTGAGCCACCAGAGAAGCCCATATAGTGTCACATCATCTGCAAATAAAGATACTTTTTTTCCAATTTGGATTTGATTAATGTCTTTTTCTTGCTTAATTTCCCTGGCTAGAACATTCAGTAAAATATTGATGAAAGCAGGTAACCTTGTCTTATTTCTGATATTACATGGAAAGATTTCAATCCTTCACTGTTGAGTATAATTTAGTTTTGAGTTTCTTATAAATTCCTTTATCATGTAAGACAACCCTCTTATATTCTTAGTTTGTTGAGTGTTTGTATTATAAAACAATGTTGGAATTTGTAAAATACTTTCTTTTGTATTGAGACAATGTGTTTACCTTTCTTATATTAATGTAACATATAATGTACATATTAATACATGTATATAATGTAATCTATATGACATTACTTGATTTTCATGTATTGAATCACTCTTTAATTTCGTGGACAAATCCTATTTCATCATGATGTAAAATCCTTTCAATATGCTGCTAGTTTAGTTTGGTAGCATTTTGTTGAGAATTTTTACATCAGTATTCAACAGGACTTTCAAGATGATTATGTGTTTCTGGCGTACACTGGTAAATAAACAAACAAGTAAAATTATGTACATGCTATATGACCTAACACTTCCACTGCTTTGTATTACTGTAGAGATATACGTACACGCATGCTCAAAAATGCATAGATGGATTTTTACTGTGAAATTGTTTGTAAGAGTCAAAATATTGGAAATAACCCAGGTCATCAGGAGGGAAAGATCAAATAAACTATGCTCTAACAAAACTACATAGTCATTAAAAAGGATGAGATTCTTTTTTGAAGCATCTCTAGGAATATTTTTAAGTAAAAACAGTAGGGCAGTAAATGTAATTTTATAACATTAAGCTAAAATGTATACTGAAATATATGAATTTCTAGATGGATAGCTGTCAAACTGATAAGTGTTTGTGGAGAAGGGATTGAAACTGGGTTAAGGTGTATTTAAAGCAGTATATTAAGATTAACGAGGCTATCTCACTGACTTTGTCAAGATGTTAAGATGTGGCTGCTGAGTCATGTTGACTCTGTGACAGCATGGACTATTGCTCACCAGCCTCCTCTGCCCATGGGATTAGGCAAGAATACTGGAGTGAGTTGCCATTTCCTCCTCCAGGGGATCTTCCTGACTCACTGACTTTAAAATGGTTTATTATTCCTTCCTGTCAGTTCATGAGAGTTATTGGCTCTCCAGCTTGGCTCTCCTCCACTGATTGTTTGGGTATCTAGCCTGCATTCATCTCACAGTTTTATGTGATCCAGATGGCACACATGGTTTCCAAGGTTACTGAAAGGAGTGTGGAGAGATCACCCTGCATTGTTTATAAGCCTTAGATGTGTCTTATATTACATTCGATGGCCCCAACATATGTGCAAGGAAAGCTGGAAAAAGTAAAAGAACACGAATTTTTTTTTTTTCTTTTTGGCCTTGCTACTCACCTTGCTGGATCTTAGTTCCCCCACCAGGGACTGAACCCCAATTCCTCACAGGAAAAGTGCAGAGTCCTAACCACTGGACCACCAGAGAATTCCCAGAACATGTACTTTCTGATCAAGCAGTTTTACTTTCCAGAATCTATTCTACAGAAATAAAAGCACCAGTAGTTTGAATATATATACAAGCATGCTCATGGCAGGTAGCAATTCTTTTAGTGGGCAAAATATAGAAATAGCTTGAATGCTAATCAATAGGGGAATAGTTTGAATAGCGTAAATTATATTTATACTATAGAAAATAGATTCATTGCATTTGTATTCACTGACCTTTGGAACATCCTATAAGACTTCCAAGCTGAAATGAAGGGACACAAGGTAAATGCATAACTCAAAGTCATATGAAGACTTAAACAACAATGGTAGAGACAGCTACCTAGCTAAATACAAAAGCAAATAGTTTTGCATATTTGGTTTATAACGTCTCTTTTTCTTCTATATGACTTAAAAGATAAATGCACAAAACAATAACTGTAAAGTTAATGTTCATACATAACCATAGACTCAGTTTCAGGTGAGCTGTACAGGAGTCTTCTTATAATCAGAGAGCCTACTAGTTTATAATTCATAATTAAGAGCTCCTGAAAGTCATAATGTAACATAATATTTAGCTAAAATACAAAACAGAAATATATAAATTTTTAGATAGATATCCACAAAGCTGATAAATGTTTAATTGTGGGAAGGAAATTGGAATTGAATGTGTGGTTAAAGGAAATTATATTAAGGTGAACTAGGTAATTCATTACTTGTGACAATAGCAACATAAAGATATATAATGTCTTTACTCAGCAATATTCACCATAAGAATCTCATTCTTGGCTGATTCATGTCAATGTATGGCAAAAACCACTACAATATTTTAAAGTAATTAGCCTCCAATTAAAATTAAAAAAAAAAAATCTCATTTTTTTAACTACCATGTACTTTTCTTAGTATATAGCTAGACCACAGTTGATTTGACCTTTTCCTTTTGATGAGTTAGCTATTTCTAATATATTGGCTTTTACAATGTCACAATAAACATCCATCTAAGCATTCTGTGTATATATCATATATCTCAGATATATATCTCTATTATAATACAAAGCAATGGAATTTTATGTAATATGATATGTACATATTTTTACAGATTTGTTTATTTTTTCCTTTCCATTTGCAAAAGCTATTGGGGCATTAGAGATATTTTCCTGTTATCTGTCATGCTATTGCAAATATTTTTCTTCCAGGCTATTTCTTGTTTTTAGATATTTATATTTTTTTCCTTGACAACCTCTGGATTTTCTTTTATGCTTAAGAAGATAATCACAACCCAAGACTATATAAATTTTTCTTAATTTTCATTTCAGTATTTTATTTTTATTTTTCACATTTTCATCTTTAATCTACCTGGGATGTATTTTTGTGTATGTGGCTAGTAGGAATCTATGTTCATTTCCTTTTGATTCGATAGTCCATGTAGTTGATTCTTAGGTTAAAAAAGCTCCCTGAAAATGTATGACATCTTTAAATAAAAATACTTATAGCTAAAAATTTGCTCACTGCTCTGATTCTTTCTTTCTTTTTTTGATTATTTCTTTAGGACAAAGTCTAAGCAGTAGAATTTGTGAGACATGGAGCATGCGAAGTATAGAGCTTTTGATACTTACTGTGAATGGAAGCAAAAAAAAAATGGATATAGCAATTTACTTTCTCAATGAGTATGAAAATGCCTACATATTCAATAAAGCTGAGTATTGTAAGTAAACACTTGTCTATTTAATAGAGATAGCAACTTGTTTTTATTTTATTCATTTTCCATTTTTCTTCTTGCCTTCTACTAAGGGTGAACAATGCTTATTCTCCACATAGATTTACTTGGTGTGTACCCTCAATTTTCCAGCTATGGTAACAACCATTTTGACTTTCAAGAGCCCTTAATTATGAAGGATAAATGATTAGGCTCTTTGGTTATAAGGAAACTGCTTCTGCACTGCTCAGTTGAAACAGGTTCTATAGTGAGAGTTTTTGAAGCAGTTTTGGAGAACATAATTTCATGGGAACTCCCAAAATGAAGATTCCAAGGCCATATGTACAGAGATTCTGATTTTGTACAAGGATGTGTGTGTGTGTGTATGGGGAGATATTTGTAAAAAATGTGTGTTTGTAACAAGTACTCTACATGATTATAATGTCAGGAGTTGATTTTTTGAGAGACATCAATTATACAATGTTATAATAGTTTTGTAGGTTGAATTTGGGGAATAACCGCTTTCCTGTTGCATTCCTTTCGAAAATAAACATTACAGTTTCTAAAGAAATATATTATTCCCAACTTTAAGCTATCAGAGGTAGAACTAGGCCAGTTCAGTTCAGTTGCTCAGTCATGTCTGACTCTTCGAGACCCCATGAATTGCAGCACGCCAGGCCTCCCTGTCCATCACCAACTCCTGGAGTTCACTCAAACTCATGTCCATTGAGTCAGTGATGCCATCCAGACATCTCATCCTCTGTCATCCCCTTCTCCTCCTGCTCCCAATCTCTCCCAGCATCAGGGTCTTTTCCAATGAGTCAACTTTTCACATGAGGTGGCCAAAGTACTGGAGTTTCAGCCTCAGCATCAGTCCTTCCAAAGAACACCCAGGACTGATCTCCTTCAGAATGGACTGGTTGGATCTCCTTGCAGTCCAAGGGACTCTCAAGAGTCTTCTCCAACACCACAGTTCAAAAGCATCAATTCTTTGGCACTCAGCTTTCTTCACAGTCCAACTCTCACATACATACATGACCATTGGAAAAACCATAAACTTGACTAGACAGACCTTTGTTGGCAAAGTAATATCTCTACTTTTTAATATGCTATTGAGGTTGGTCATAACTTTCCTTACAAGCAATAAGTGTCTTTTAAATTCATGGCTGCAATCTATTTCTGCTTTATTGACTATGCCAAAGCCTTTGACTGTGTGGATCACAATAAACTGTGGAAAGTTCTTCAAGAGATGGGAATACCAGACCACCTGACCTGCCTCTTGAGAAACCTGTATGCAGGTCAGGAAGCAACAGTTAGAACTGGACATGGAACAACAGACTGGTTCCAAATAGGAAAAGGAGTACGTCAAGGCTGTATATTGTCACCCTGCTTATTTAACTTCAATGCAGAGTACATCATGAGAAATGCTGGACTGGAAGAAACACAAGCTGGAATCAAGATTGCCGGGAGAAATATCAATAACCTCAGATATGCAGATGACACCACCCTTATGGCAGAAAGTGAAGAGGAACTCAAAAGCCTCTTGATGGAAGTGAAAGAGGAGAGTGAAAAAGTTGGCTTAAAGCTCAACATTCAGAAAACTAAGATCATGGCATCTGGTCCCATCACTTAATGGCAAATAGATGGGGAAACAGGGGAAACAGTGTCAGACTTTATTTTTTGGGCTCCAAAAAACTAGGCCAGGAACACTATAATTCTAATTAAGTAAACATTTATTAAGTACCCACTATGCATAAGTCACAGCAGTAATCAATAGAAATATAATGAAATATAATAGCCTTTACTTGAAAATGCAAAATGCTAAGTCCAGTTAAGAAATAATGCTTAAGTATACATACATATATACTGTGTGCACATGTGCTAAGTCACTTCAGTCATGTACGGACTCTTTGTTCACCAGGCTCCTCTGTCCATGGGATTCTCCAGGCAAGAGTCCTGGAGTGGGTTGCCATTTCCTACTCCAAGGTCTGTTATTAGGAGTTTGTTGTTTCATTGCCCTTCAAAGGTGATTGACAATTTCTTTTATCGTGTTTGTTTATTTTAGTTTTTTGTGACACAAGTAATCCACACATACACACACACACATATATATAATTCATTTTGGAAAATGAGAAGATGCAGATAGGTAAAAAAATAAAATAAAATACAGATAACACAGTGATTCACTGTTAACCTTTTGTTATATAATAATTCAGACGTTTTTGGTATTATGACATATATAAATGTACATATAAGATATACGTAGGTATATCTATATATATCATTTTTTCAACATATTATTTTCACTTTACAATATACAATGAGCATCTTCACATGCAAGCAAATGAAACAACTCTATTAAATGAGTGAGATCAGGTCAAAAGATGAAATGATGGTAACAAGAGTCACATGTAAAACATTGAAGGATTGGAATAAAATAGTAGCAAATATTTCACAAGAAAACGCAGACAAAAGGAACCAATGCTGCAATATTAATAACAGAAAATAGTCGAATTCTGGGGAGAAGTGCATTAAATGGGATATGGATGGTCCCGAAAATGCTTACGGTTAGAAAGCAGAGCCCTAAATTTCTTTCTCAGACCCCTTATCTCTTCCAAACACCTTTCCATCCCATCTCCCTCTCTTGTCATTCCTTCATCCTTAAAATGCCTAAAGTCTATGTCCTCTTTAAATTCCTCTAGAGACTGAAGCAGCCTTTGCCTAAAATTCCCTTCTGTTTGCTGGCGTTGGAACTCTCCATAGGAGCGCTCTTCCTGTCTCTTTGGCACGTTGCACTTGGGTGTTCCTTCATTTTCTTTGCAGGATTTTTGCATGATGTAGTGATTTCCTGCTTAGGTCCAGGGAGAAAATGTAAGTAAGATTGCTTCACTTCTTTTGATTCAACCTTGTCAGTTTCTCTTTGAAGCTGGTTACTCGCCTGATTCCTTACCCCTACCACACTGGTCCAACCCTCCTGAAATTCGAGATGCCGCCCGTTCCTCTCCCACCCCTTCTCCACCTCCTTTCTCCTCCTTCAGCAACCCACCATTTCTCCAGCAGACAAGGTTAAATGGCCTCTCTGATGGGCGGGAGAAGGGGAGCGGACAGGGAGGTGAGCTATGAGGCCACAAATTTAACCCAGCTCTCGACCTTTCCAACACCCTCCCTGAGAGACTGCTGAGTGCCTGCCTCACACTGACCAGAGACGGTTTGGGATAGTTTCCTTCTCTTTTTCTTGCCTCGAGAGATCTGTGAACACAGACCCTCAGACCCGCTGGCAGAAAGGAAGGAGGGGGGAGGAGGGAGTTCTATATTATCCTGAATCCAGGATCCTCACCACTGTTGTTACCCCAAATTTCCTACCTCCTGTTTCCCTTCCTGGTCCTATCCTTTCCTACTGGATCTCTGTGCCACCCCCACCTCACATCCCTCACCCTCGGGCCTAGTCCTATGAGGACCACTGTCCCCTCACTCCCCACTTCACTGGATCCCTTGACCAGCAGTCAATGAGATGAACTATTTTCAAATTCTCTAAATTTATCTGTCTCCACCTCAGGATTCCAGCCTTTCTCCACACACCAGCCCATACCTCATTTCCTTCAATGGAGTTGGGGAAAGAAAAGAAGAAAAAAGGGAAATCTTACCAGTGTGAGGGAAGCTGATTATTTCTAAACTACCACTAAATTTCTGGGTGTCTCTCAAGAGACTTCCACCTACTCCAGCCCCACCCTCCTTCAGAAATACAATTATCTTCACGGGGGTTGGGGAAAGCAGTCCTAGACCTTCTCCAGTAGTAGATTCAGCCACTACCACCCCAAGAGTTCCAGTGGTTCCCTCACACCAACCTGCTGGGATTTAGATTTTATGTCCTCTTTCTCTTGGTCACAAGCAGGAACACCTGCAGGGCAGTAAGGAGCTGGTAGCCAGAGGAGAAAGAATCCCAGAAATACAGGGACTTCACGCCAGCTCCTGATCACGTGAGGATTATGTCATCCTCCAACTCTGGTCCCCACTTTCCTCTCCCACCAGCTGTGCTGGAGAAGTGGAGCAGCTTACCAACCTCCCCCCACCCCCACCAGGCCCTGTCATTCATTTTTGTCACTGCTAATTCCAGAGGTCAAAAGGGGCCCCTTCTCCCTGTAGTTGGAATTTGCCTCTCTCTGATTACCATAGTCATATTAACAATTGTTACTTTTTAAATGGTTGTGTTGGAGAGAGAAGACGATTCATTCTCTTCTAAACTACAAGAACAGAAAGGTAGCAGTCTTCCTTTCACCCGCCCTCTCCTCAGTCACTAACAGCCATCATTTTCCTTGCACTTCAATTATTGCAACCAAATTGGAGGGGATGGGGTAAATTAAGGAAGGAAGTAATGATTGGGATTGTGGTTTGTACTTTTGTTCTGATAATTTCCTATTCTTCCCCCCATAAACATATATTCCTTTAATAATCAGAAATACAGTAACAATACATGCATTTATAAAAAAGATTCACGATAAGAGGATAAAAAGATCCAGCCATCTGTTTCTGTTGCTGAGTCATAAGAAATGTAGACTCTCCAACCAGATACATTTTTGGAAATTTAAAATGTACAGAACAACTAGAGGCTACACTTTTGAGGCACTCCTGAGTATGTGGAGGCCTTTTCATTAGGCGAGCTCCTGATTCCATAATGCTACACACCTTGTCCTTAGATTTTCAGATCTCAAAAGTCAGTCATAAAATTTTACTACTTTGATCTCAGTATCATGCCTTTTCTCTCCCAGTTTGTACCATGCCCTTTTATCTCCCTTAATACTGTGTTTAAAAGATCCCACCTTTCCTCGGCACTCTTATTTAGAATCCAATAGATTTTCATTTCTCCCATACATCTCTATCTTATTTATGTTTCTTTAGACCTTACTCTGGAGAAAGAAATGGCAACCCACTCCAGTATTCTTGCCTGGAAAATCCCATGGACAGAAGAGCCTGACGGGCTATAGTCCATGGGACACAAAACAGTCAGACACGACTTAATGACTAAACAACAACAACAAAGACCTTACTCCGTCACATTGGGGAATTAGAAGCACTAACAGAAATTGGCCCCATTTAGTCAATTATCACACAAAAGCTTTTGTTGCTAAGACTTTTGGTAGTAATCAGTGAATCTGTTGTTGATTGGTTAGCTTGAAATATATGCAACAGAAAGAGAGATGTGTTCTTTTTTTTAATGTTTATTTACTTATTTATTTATTTTTGGCTATGCTGTGCAGCTTGTGGGATTTTAGTTCCCTGACCAGGGATTGAACCTGGGTCCTCCCAGGCAGTGAGAGCATGGAGTCCTAACCACTGGAACACCAGGGAATTCTCAGCAATGTGTTCTTAATATTTGTTTTTAGGAAAACAGTGGCTCATCATAAATGCAAAGTTGCCACCAACCACTTTTAGGTAAGTAGTTCCAAAAACTATTTAAGAGGAGAAATAAAAGAGATATTAAAAAGAGTGGGGCATTGTAGTTGTGATAGAGGCAAAAGATCTGTTGGTGGGGTGGAGAAGTCCTGAAGCCTCTATAAACAGCTTTTTAATGCAGATCATTGCATTTGTAGGGTTCTTTCTTCCAGTTTGAAAGCAGTCACTCTTTATTAACTGAATAGAGTACAGAAATGAAAGTAAATACCATAGTTCAGGGCTTCCCAGGTGTCGCTAGTGGTAAAGAACCCACCTGCTAATGCAGGTGATGTAAGAAGCGCAGGTTTGATCCCTGGGTCAGGAAGATTCCCTGGAGGAGGGCATGAAAACCCACTCCAGTATTCTTGCCTGGAGAATCCCATGGACAGAGGAGCCTGGCAGGCTGTGATCCATAGAGTCGCATAGAGTCAGACACAACTGAAGTGACTTAGCACACACGGCACCATAGTTCATCCTTCTAATAAGCCTGTTTTTCTGGTATTCTCTATCATTAGCATCTCTACCTTCTATAAAATGCATGTGTGCCAAGTCACTTCAGTAGTGTCTGACTCTTTGCAACCCAATGGCCTGTAGCCTCACCAGGCTCCTCTGTCCATGGGATTCTCCAGGCAAGAATACTGGAGTGGGTTTCCATTTTTGTCTCCAGGAGATCTTCCTGACTTAAGGGTCAAACCCACGTCTCTTATGTCCCCTGCATTGGCTGCTGCTGTTGTCACTTCAGTCGTGTCCGACTCTGTGTGACCCCATAGACGGCAGCCCACCAGGCTCCCCCATCCCTGGGATTCTCCAGGCAAGAACACTGGAGTGGATTGCCATTTCCTTCTCCAATGCATGAAAGTGAAAAGTGAAAGTGAAGTCGCTCAGTCGTGTCTGACCCTCAGCGACCCCATGGACTGCAGCCTACCAGGCTCCTCCGTCCATGGGATTTTCCAGGCAATAGTACTGGAGTGGGGTGCCATTGCCTTGGGTTCTTTACCAGTAGTGCCACCTGGGAAGCCCACAGTAAATAGTGAAGATAGAATTTTAACTAAGGTATTCAGACTCCAGGCTTCCCAGGTGGAGCTAGTGGTTGAGAACTTGCCTGCCAATGCAAGATGCATAAGAGACATGGGTTCAATCCCTGGGTCAGGAAGATCCTCTGGAGAAGGGCACAGCAGCCCCCTCCAGTATTCTTGCTTGGAGAATCCCATGGACAGAGGAGCTGGCAGGCTATGGTCCATAGGATCACAAAGAGTCGGACATGCCTGAAGCAAAGTCCAATTGAATGCATGCACATTCAAACTCCAGGGGTGGCACATGATGAAAGTCAATTCTATCCCTTTTTCATGGATGAAAGGAAGAGCATAGTTCTATCCTCTTTTAAACCGAGTAGAGGTGGAGGCTCTAAGAGAATTACATGCAGAGAAAGATCTGCAAGAAGAGGGTACATACAGAACTGGTGTACAGTTCTTAGTTGTTGTTGTTGTTTAGTCATTAAGTTGTGTCTGACTCTGTGACCCCATGGACTGCAGCATGCCAGGCTACCATGTCCTCCACTATCTCCTGGAGCTTGCTCAAATTCATGTCTGTTGAGTTGATGATACCATCTAACCATCTCATCCTCTGCCAACCCTTCCCTTTGCTTTCAATCTTTCCCAGCATCAGGGTCCTTTCCAGTGAGTCAGCTTTTCACATCACATGGCCAAAATATTAGAGCTTCAGCTTCAGCTTCAGCATCAGTCCTTCCAATGAGTGTTCAGAATCCATTTGCTTTAGAATGGACTGGTTGGATCTCCTTGCAGTCCAAGGGGCTCTCAAGAGTTTTCTCCAGCACCACAGTTTGAAAGCATCAACTCTTTGGTTCTCAGCCTTCTTTATGGTCCAACTCTCACATCCACACATGACTACTGGAAAAAAAAAAAAACATAGCTTGTTACTACTTATTCTGCTGATCTAAAAGAGATAGCAGAGTGAAGACAGAGACATAATGTACTCTCACCTTTGTTATGGCAAGGATGGGTGAATATTTCTGTGTGTTAGGTAGACACCAAGCTGACTTGCTGGTTCCTTTTCCAATAAGGCTTCACACAGGGTGAGGGGACTCTGTAAGTAAATTGTCCTAGAATTGTGCAAAATATGTTAACATAAGGGCTTCCTAGGTGGTGCTAGTGGTAAAGAACCCATCTGCCAATGCAAGAGACGTAAGAGACACAGGTTTGATCCCTGGGTGGGGAAGATCCCCTGGAGGAGGGCATGGCCATGCACTCCAATAATTTTGCCTGGAGAATCCCATGGACAGAGGACCCTGGCAAGCTACAGTCCATAGGTCTATGCCAGCTACAGACCCTGGAATAGCTACAGTCTACTCTTTGTGTTGCAAAGAGTCAGACACAACTGAAGCAACTTAACATGCACACATGCATGCTAAAATAAAACAAATGACAGAAATGATAGACAAACTGGAATCAGGCATATTCTCTGCCTTGAAGAACTAGATAATGAGCAAATATATCAAATAACTACAATGTTTTCAGACTATATAATTGGCAGCACAAGGGTGTGGTTCCTGAGAAAAGGGAAGCAATCAAGGTAAGCCCTATGATTGCTTTGGATTTTGACTAAAGGCATCTTATGGATGGTGGCATAAAGAGGAGGAGTGTTTGCCTTTCTGAGTTGACAATAAAGATATTGGAGGTAGAGGTGGCTGAAGTTTGTGAGGAAGAATGCCAGAGATGAGGGATTAGTACACAAAAACATTCTCCGAAAGTCTTTAAAAAGCTTCCCTCGAGTCCATTGCTATATATGAAGCTGCACATGCATAAAGTGAAACTTCACGAAGGTGGACAAAGAAAGACAAGTGAGTTACAAACCAGACATAAAAGGCCACATATTGTATGATAATATTTATGGTAAATATCCATAATATTCAAATCAATAGAGACATAAAGCAAATGAATGTTTTCCAGGGGCTAATAAAGGGAAGAATGGAGATCAGAGTGCTTAAGAGGTCTGGGATTTCCTTTTGGGATGAAGAAAATATTCTGGAGCTAGTGTTGATAACTATACACTTATAAGTGTACTAAAATACATTAAATTCTACAGTTTAAAATGGTTTAAGGTGTGACCAGTGGTTAGAAGTGGAGTAGTGAGACCCTGAACTCCCCGCTTCCCATAGGCACAACCAAATTACAACTGTTTACAGAGCAACTATATATGACAAAAACCTGAAGACTAACAGAAAAGATTTTCCACAACTAAAGATATAAAGCAGAGAAGGCAATGGTGACCCACTCCAGTACTCTTGCCTGGAAAGTCCCATGGACAGAGGAGCGTGGTAGGCTGCAGTCCATGGGGTTGTGAAGAGTCGGACACGACTGAGTGACTTCACTTTCACTTTTCACTTTCATGCATTGGAGAAGGAAATGGCAATGCACTCCAGTGTTCTTGCCTGGAGAATCCCAGGGACGGAGGAGCCTGGTAGGCTGCCGTCTATGGGGTTGCACAGAGTCGGACATGACTGAAGTGACTTAGCAGCAGCAGTAAAGATATAAAGCAGGAACCACAATGAGACAGGTAGGAGGGGTGGAAACATGTACACATATATAGTAAAGACCCACACCCCTGGGTAGATAACTCACAAATGAAAAGAAAATCACAATTGCAAAGGGTCTCCCCAGGGAGTAAAGGGTCCAAGCTCCATATCAGATTCCCTAGTCCAGAGTTGCTGCACTACGAAGGCAAGTCCCTAGATATCTTTGAAAGCCGGTGGAACTTGTGTGCAGGAGAACTAGATGGCTGTAAGAAACAGAAACTCTGTTCTTAAAGGGTGCACACAAAGTCTAACATGCTCCAAGTCATACTGCAGAGGCAGTACTTTGAAAGGTGCTTGGTTTGCACCCACTTGCTGATCCTAGAGAGCCTCCCAGAGAGGCAGGAGGAAACTGGGACTCCCTCTGGGCCATAGATGCTGCTGGTAGCCATTTTGGGGAGCTCCTTCTACCACAAAGACACTGGTATTGGCAAGTGCCATTTTGGTGTCCTCTCTCTAGCCTATAGCAATAGGAGCTTACCTCCCCACCAGCAAGTTGGCACCAGTTTCAGGCCCTCCAGCTCCATAGCCTGCTGCCCCAAGACCCAGCCCCACCACCAAGCAAATTGGCAATCATGATAGAAGGCAGAGCCTGGCAACCAACTGGGCTAGGGAACCCCATCTACCACTGTGCCCATAGTAGTCCTCTCCATCACAAGAGAAGAGCCCATGTAGCCCACGTAGTGGGCATCTCTGGAGCACACAGCTCTGGTGACCAAAAGGGAGTATGGTATTGGGCCAAATAGTACATCTCCTACATAAGGCTACTTTTCCAAGATGAGGCAATATGACCAACCGCCTAATATATAGAAATGAACACGGAGAATTAGGCAAAATGAGGAGATAAAGGAATATGTTTCAAATGAAGAAACAAGACAAAACCCCAAGAGAAGAAATTAACAAAGTGGAGATAATTTATCTACCCAATAGAGAGTTCAAGGTAATGATCATAAAGATGATCACTGAATTCAGGAGAATGGATGAGCACAGTAAGAACTTCAAAAAAGAGTTTAAAAATACAAAGAATCAAACAGAATTGAAGACTACAATAACTGAAATAAAAAAAATAGAGTAGAAGGAATCAACAGAAGGTTAGATGATGCACAAGAATGGATCAGAGAACTGAAAGACAGAGTAGTGAAAATCACCTAAGCTGAATGGAAAAAAGAAAAATATTTTTTTAGAAAATGAGGATAGTTTGAGGACAAAATCTAGCATACTAATGTCTATATATAAATACATAAAGCAAATATTAACAAGCACAAAGGGGAAAATTGACAGTAACACAGTCATATTGGGGGATTTTAATACCCTAATTATATCATGGCACAGATCATTCAGACAGAAAATCTATAAGGAAACACTGTCCTTAAATGTCACATTAGACCATGTGAATTTGACGGATACATGTAGAGCATTCCATCCAAAAGCAATGAAATACACTTTCTTTTCAAATGCACATGAAACATTCTCCAAGAGAGATCACAGGCTAGACCAAAAACAAGTCAATAAATTGAAAAGATTGAAAACATATCTAACATCTTTTCTGACCACAACAATATAAAGGTAGAAATCAAGCACAAGAAAAAAACTGCAAAAACCACAAATACATTGAGGCTAAACAACATGCTACTAAACAACCAAATAAGTAAATTTAAAAATACCAGGAGACAAGTGAAAATGGAAATATAATGATTTCAAACCTAATGGTACACTGCAAAAGTCAATCTAAGAGCATAATTTATAGCAGTACAAGCTTACCTCAGAAAACAAACCAAAAAAAGCCTTAAGGAAAGACTCTAACCTTACATGTAAAGCAACTAGAAAAAGAAAAACAAAGCCCAAAGTTACTAGAAAGAAAGAAATGAGACAGATCAGAGTAGAAATAAATGAAATAGAGACTAAAAATCCCAAGAAAAGATCAATAAAACTAAGAGCTGGGACTTTGAAAGGACAAAATTAATAAGCCTATAGCCAGATGTATCAAGAAAAAAGAAAGAAGGACTAAATAAAATAAAAAATGAAAGAGAAGTTACAACCAACACTATAGAAATACGAAGGATCATAAGAGATTGCTGTGAATAATTACATGCCAATAAAATGTACAGCCTAGAAGAAATAGATAAATTCTTAGAACTATCCAATCTCCAAAGGCTGAATCAGGAAGAAATAGAAAATATGAAGGGATCAATTACCAGTAATGAAACTGAATCAGTGGAAAAACAAAACAAAAAACCCCCAACAAACTAAAGTGCAGGGCCAGATGACTTCATAGGTCAAGTCTAACAAATACTTAAAGGAAAGTTAAAACCTATCTTTCTCAAACTATTAGAAAAAATTAGAGGGAAGAGTACTTCTGAACTCAATATATGAGTCCAGCATCACCATGATACAAAAATCAGAGATCATAAAAAAGTATTCAGTTCAGTTCAGTTCAGTCGCTCAGTCATGTCCGACTCTTTGCGACCCCATGAATCACAGCACGCCAGGCCTCCCTGTCCATCACCAACTCCCGGAGTTCACCTAGACTCACGTCCATCGAGTCAGTGATGCCATCCAGCCATCTCATCCTCTGGCGTCCCCTTCTCCTCCTGCCCACAATCCTTCCCAGCATCAGACTCTTTTCCAATGAGTCAACTCTTCGCATGAGGTGGCCAAAGTACTGGAGTTTCAGCTTTAGCATCATTCCTTCCAAAGAAATCCCAGGGCTGATCTCCTTCAGAATGGACTGGTTGGATCTCCTTGCAGTCCAAGAGACTCTCAAGAGTCTTCTCCAACACCACAGTTCAAAAGCATCAACTCTTCGGTGCTCAGCCTTCTTCACAGTCCAACTCTCACATCCATACATGACCACAGGAAAATCCATAGCCTTGACTAGACGAACCTTTGTTGGCAAAGTAATGTCTCTGCTTTTGAATATGCTATCTAGGTTGGTCATAACTTTCCTTCCAAGGAATAAGCGTCTTTTAATTTCATGGCTGCAGTCACCATCTGCAGTGATTTTGGAGCCCAGAAAAATAAAGTCTAACACTGTTTCCACTGTTTCCCCATCTATTTCCCATGAAGCGATGGGACCGGATGCCATGATCTTCGTTTTCTGAATGTTGAGCTTTAAGCCAACTTTTTCACTCTCCACTTTCACTTTCATCAAGAGGCTTTTGAGTTCCTCTTCACTTTCTGCCATAAGGGTGGTGTCATCTGCATATCTGAGGTTATTGATATTTCTCCCTGCAATCTTGATTCCAGCTTGTGTTTCTTCCAGTCCAGCGTTTCTCATGATGTACTCTGCGTATAAGTTAAATAAGCAGGGTGACAATATACAGCCTTGACGTACTCCTTTTCCTATTTGGAACCAGTCTGTCGTTCCATGTCCAGTTCTAACTGTTGCTTCCTGACCTGCATACAGGTTTCTCAAGAGGCAGGTCAGGTGGTCTGGTATTCCCATCTCTTTCAGAATTTTCCACAGTTTATTGTGATCCACACAGTCAAAGGCTTTGGCATAGTCACTAAAGCAGAAATAGATGTTTTCTTGCTTTTTCCATGATCCAGCGGATGTTGGCAATTTGATCTCTGGTTCCTCTGCCTTTTCTAAAAAAGTATATTACAGGCCAATATCACTGACAAATATAAATGGAAAAATCCTCAACAAAATATTAGCAAACTGAATTCAATAATACTTAAAAGGATCATGCACCATGATCAAGTGAGATTTATCCCAGGGATGCATGGATGGTTCACTGTCTGTAAATCAATCAAGATGATACTCCACATTAAAAATTGAAGAATAAAAATCATATATGGCAACCCACTGCAGTATTCTTGCCTGAAAAATCCTATGGACAGAGGAGCCTTGTGGGTTATAGTCCATAGGGTTGCAAAGAGTCAGACATGACTGAACAACTACACACATCAATAGATGCATAAAAATTTTTTGACAAAATTCAACATTCATTTATAATAAAAAAAATCTCAACAAAGTAGGGATATAGGGAACATTCTTTAACATAATAAGGACTACATATGACTAACTTTACAGCCAACATCATTTTCAATGGTGAAAAGCTGAAAGCGTTTCCTCTAAGATCAGGAACAAGACAAGGATGCCCACTCTTACCACTTTTATTTGATATAGTGTTGGAAGCCCCAGCTACAGCTATTAGACAATAAAGGAATTAACATTGGAAAGGAAGAAATAAAGCTGTCACTCTTTGCAGGTGACTTGATATTATATGTAGAAAATACTAAAGATGCCATGAAAAATTATTAGAACTATAAATAAAATCAATAAACTTGCAGGGTGCAAAATCAATATACAGAAAACCGTTGTATTTCTATATACTAACAATGAACTATCAGAAAGAAATTTTTAAAAAGTGATTCTGTTTGCAATTGCATCAAAAAGAATAAAATGCCTAGGACTATATCTAACCAAACAGGTTAAAGATATGTACTTAGAAAATGACAAGATGTTGATGAAATAAATTCAATATGACACAAATGGAAAGATATCCCATGTTTATGTATTAGAAGAATTAATATTGTTGAAACTACCATACTCCTCAAGGCAATCTACAGATTCGATGCAATCCCTATCAAAATCCCAATGGCATTTTTCACAGAACTAGAACAAATAATTCTAAAACTTGTTGGAAACAAAAAGGCCCCAAATAGCCAAAACAATTTTGGAGGTGTCATGTGCCCATTTCAAACTATACTACAAAGCTACAATCATTAAAACAGTATGGTACTGGTACAAAAATAGACACATTAATTGAACAAAATAGAGAATCCAAAGATAAACCCATATTTATGTGGTCAATCTAAAACAAAGGAGGCAAGAATATACAATGGGGAAAGACAACCTCTTCAATAACTGGTGTTAGGAAAATTGGACAGCTATATGCAAAAGAATCAGCTGGATTACTTTCTCACATCATATACAAAAATCAACTCAAAATGGATTAATAACTTAAATATAAGAAATGAACCCATAAAATTCCTATAAGAAAACATAGACAATGATCAATTTGATATTGGTTTTAGGAATACTTTTTCAGGTATAGTATTCTCAGGCAAGGGAAACAAAAGCAAAAATTAACAAATGGGAGTACTTCAAACTAAAAAGCTTATGCATAGTGAAGGAATCTGTAACAATACCAAAGGAAGCCTACTGAATGGGAGAAGATACATGCAAACAATATATCTGATGAAAGGTTAATATTCAAACTATACAAAGAATTCATACAACTCAACATCAAAAAACAAAAACCACTCAACTCTATTAAAAATGAGCCAAGGACTTGAATAAGATTTTTCCAAAAAAGAAATACAGATGGCCGATAGACACATGGAAAGATGCTCAACATCACTAATCATAAGGTAAATGCAAATAAAAGCCACAATGAGATATCACCTCACATCTATCAGAATAGCTATTATCAGAAAGACAACAAATAACAAGTGTGGAGAGGAAGTGGAGAAAGGAGAAACCTCGTGCACTGTTGGTGGGAATGTAAATTTGTACAGCCCCTACAGAAAACATCATAGAGATTTCTCATAAAATAAAAAAAAAATAAGTGTTTGTTGTTTTAAGCCCCTAAGAATTGGGATTATTTGTTACATTGCAATACTAAACACAAACAGTTGAACAATAAAAAGGAACAAACTGATGTAGGCAATGACATGGATGAAGCCAGACACAAAATAATATGTACAATATGATTCTATTTATACAACATTTCTGAGGAGGCAAAAACCTATATATAGTAATAAAAATCAGTGTGTTTCCCGGAATAAAATTTATTGGAGTACTAACTGCAAAGGGGCAAATGCAGTAGTGATTATACACTTGTTGTATGATCAGCAGTTGGAGTATACATTTGTCAATACTCACCACTCATTCAAAATGTGTTCTCCATATGTGTACAATTTAATGTATGTATATTACATCTCTAACAGTTGTTTAAGGAAAGGTATCAAAACAAAATCAACACAAGATGAACCTAATGCCTTTGCAAATAAGGAAATCAGTTTGGACTGTAAAAGACTATACAAGAGCCCCTCAATTGTTATAGTTCTGTAGCAGTTTTATCCTAGGTGGACATTGCCTGCAGGCTGAGTGAAAAATGCAATGATACTTTCAATCAGTTCAGTTCAGTCCCTCAGTCATGTCCAACTCTCTGTGACTCCATGGACTGCAGCACACCAGGCTTTCCTGTCCATCACCAATTCCCAGAGCTTGCTCAAACTCATGTCCATTGAGTCAGTGATACCATATGATATTTTGAATAATTGTATGCAATTGCAGAACAAAGAAATAAAAAACTATATATAAATATATATATATTTATGTATATAATATAAATACAAACTGGGAAATCACTGTGTCACTTCATGTGATAGAATTAACAACCCTGATTTTGTTTATTATGAGGTCATTAGGAGACCCTGAAATCTCACCATCTCTGCTCTATCATGTCTTGAATCTTGAAAAGGTGTCTTAGATTTTACTCATGCCAAAAAAAGAAAACTTGTAGGTTTTAAAGCATTTTTATTATAAGATATAGCCCAGAAACATTTAAAATGTATAGGTCAGTGAAATATTATGAGGTGAACACTTTTGTAACCATAATTCAGATCAATAAATAGAACTTTTTCAGCTACCCTAGAAGCCCTTCTAGGTGCCCCACCTTATATGAAACTTCCCCTTTTCCCCCTAGAAGTGAGAGTTGTTCAGTGACCCCACGAACTGTAGCCTTCCAGGCTTCTTGTCCATGGAATACTCTAGGCCAGAATACTGAAGTGGGTGGTCATTCCCTTCTCCAGAGGATCTTCCCAACCAAGGCATCGAACCCAGGTCTCCTGAATTGCAGGCAGGTTCTTTACCAGCTGAGCTACCAGGGAAGCCCTTTCCCCCTGTAAGTAACTACTATTCCTACTTTTATAGTAATCACTTTCTTTGGTTTCTTTAAGGTTTTATCTTCCAAATGTGCATAACTGTACACTATATTCTTGCTCTTTAAAAAAGTATGTTTATTTAAAATCTCTTAATGTAGGCTTTTTCCTCAGTCTCTCTTTTTTTTTTTTCCTTACAAATTATCTGTGGAAGAACTTGGACTTTTCATTTGTAGGATTTCTCACAGTCTGGATTTTGCTAACTACCACTCATGGTTCAACCTCATCCTCTTTCCTCTAATCCTAAAAATCAGCAGCTGTATCTAGCAAATTAAAATACTGACTCCACAATTTATCCTTATCCAAATAATACCATTTGGTAACCACAGGTCTATGGGGGCCAACTTGACTTTTATAGCCATATATTTTATAGTCATCTTTGAGTGAGAGCTTGTGCCTTTAACACTAATTAATCCAACCTATCCAATAATCTCTAGTCATTATTTCTTGAAATTTCAAAACCTTGTCTGAATGTTATCCCTTTGATAGCCATTAAGCTTCCATCTTCCTTTATTGTGACAGCTAAATTTGTCATAATGCTGGTTTAGGCCCTTCTGACTTTGCATCTGAACTATTATGGCACACTATTCTCTGGTGTTCTTCCCTCATCCTCTCTCTTTCCCCTTTTGAGAGGTTTTAGTAAAGTGTCCAAGGTTATACAGCTGGTTAGTATTGAGTCTGGGGGCCAACCCAGGTTTTAGAATGAAGACTGTCTCCATATACCCCTATGTTCTCTCCTGTATTCTCCGTTCAATTACCTTGTTCACAGTTGAATCAATTGATATTTTGGGGCCCCTTCAGATACCCAGCACTGCCCTGTGTGCTCAGAGGAGGGAACTACCCTGGTGAAAAATATACTCTCTCTGGGTAGACCAAATACCCCTTCGCATGAGGCCATTTGGAGAAAGCTAAAGGAAAGGGTGAACTGCCAAGCCTATAGGAGCTAGAAGATAGCAATGGCCAGATTGGCTTGAAATATACAAAGCCTCAAAGACGAAAAGGACCATGACCTGGGCCTCAGCACATGGGCAGGACCTAGAAGCAGGGTGGCAAAGAGAGGAGAATTGTCTGACTGAAGCCAGGCCTGCTATGGTTACCACTAATTACTCTGGCCTATGTCATGCTGCCTTGTGGGTACAGGGCCCCTTCAGTTCAGTTCAGTTCAGTTCAGTTGCTCAATTGTGTCTGACTCTTTGCGACCCCATGAATTGCAGCACGCCAGGCCTCCCTGTCCATCACCAACTCCCAGAGTTCACTCAGACTCCTCCTTTATAGGTGTTTAAGTCTGTTGATGATATCTATGGTCTTAAAGCAGGTTAAATGCAAGCTCTTTATGACATGAAGTCAGGAAGTTTGTGCTCTGCACTTCTCCAAGGGCTTTCTTACTTATTTCCAGGTAATAGAACTGAATTTTTTCTTTACTTTTATGTATAAAACTCAGGCATTTGCATTTAAAATATGGGTGCCCCTTGAGCCCATAAATTTATTTCTAGGTGTCTATCCTAAGGAAATAATCAATGATGCTCACAAAAAATTAATATGACAAAATTATAGTAAATATGGATGATCAGAATCTCTGTATACCACACTAATATTTACCCAGTTGACTTTTCTTAGACATAGAGAAAACTTTGTTTTGCTCTAAACAGAGTTGTGTGGATGTAGTATCCAAGATGATCAACTTTACCAAAATTTGGCTGATGATTGTTAACTTTATTGTCATCCCTCCTTTTACCCAAGACTGCTAATTGTCCCTAGTGACAATTTTCCCTATCTTCCTCTAAATGACAGGATTTCTTTTCCCAATGTTTTAGAACTCTTGATCACTCAGCTAGAAATTACATTCCCTACACTTTCAGCCTGTCTTGTAACTGAAAGCCTGTCTTGTAATATGAAGTACAGTATGTCTTTTTTTCAAGTTCTTTGCAATGGGATATGAGCAGATGTGGAGCATGCAACTTCTGTATCACTTTTAAAAAGGGGGACTTCCTGCTGGTCCAGCAGTTAATACGTCACCTTCCAGTGCAGGGGGTGTGGGTTTAATCCCTGCTCAGAAAGCTAGGCTCCCACATGCTTCATGGCTAAAACAAAACAAACAAACAAAAAACAATAGAAACAATTTTGTAACAAATTCAATAAAGACTTAAAAATAGTCCACAGTTTGCCTACTATTTTGTCTTTCCTCCTCCCTGTGTCCTAGAACTCAGATGAAGAATAAAGACAACGCTCTTGGAGATAGCAGAGCAACAGGATAGAAGGCACCTGACTTCATACAGCAGACAAATTCACCTGCCCAAAAGTCCCTTTCTATCTCTAGACTATTTTGTATGAGAGAAATACACTTCCCTCTTATTCCCATTGTATATTCCCATTGTATTTTGGGGGTCTCTATTACAGTGGTTTATCTTGTATCTTATTTTTTTTTAAGTTTTATTTTATTTTATTTTTAAATTTCAATAAAAACACTACTATATTTTTATTAACACTTGAGTGTATGGCAATGCTTTTATCTTTTTTTTTAATTTTATTTTATTTTTAAACTTTACATAATTGTATTAGTTTTGCCATGTATATCTGTGGTAGATTCATTTTGATATCTTATATCTTAAACAAACTTGTGAAGAGGGTGATAGATTTTCCATGTGGAAAGGAAGAATTTTTCCACATCACTTTTTTCTGAAGCATGAAAAAATGAGGCTAAAGTGAACTAATAATATATGTTGTGCCTGTTTCCTAGTTTGTTATTTGCTATGTTTGTTTCTGGTGGTTTTATGTATAGAAATTGCTTGTTTTAATATTGATTATATAAGAATATTCAGAAATAAGGACTGATTATATTTTATTTATTACATTTTATGTTTATATGTATATGCATATAGATTAATATTACAATCCCATTGAATATATTATTTCTAATCTACTTTTCTATTATTTAAAATGTAATTCATGAAAAGCATTCTTTATCATCAAATACACTTTTACAGTGTATTTTTATTGTTTAATAGAACTCAGTTATGTAGACAGGCAATGACTTGTTTAAGCCTATTAATCTACATTTGTATATTTTGTTTTTTCTATCATTTTGCTTTGTTTTACAACAAAGAACATCTTTATGTGCAATTCTTTCTACACATGCTTATTTTTTTCTGTAGAACAGAATGTAAAGAATTAAGTGACTATATCAAACAATATGGACATTTCATATAATAATTACTGTCAAATTGTTCTCCAGAAAGAATTACCAAATTATAGATAAACTTTAAGTTCCTATTGTATAGCACAGGGAGCTACATTCAATATCTTGTGATAAACCAAAATGGAAAAGAATGTGAAAAAGAATGTATATGTAAATATATATATGTATGTATAATGGAATAATTTTACTATACAGTAGAAATTAATACAACATTGTAAATCAACTGTACTTCAATAAAATAAATTTTTTAAAAGAATGTACAAAGTTACATATCCACCAATAGTGTGCACTTTTTTTAACAGTTTACTATGAGAAGAATGGTGTAAGTTTGTTTGGCATTTAAGGAACTTCTTAAAAGAGTAAAAAATACATATGTAAAAGTGCCCAAATTATAAATATGTAGCTCAGTAAAATTTTACAAACTAGAACCATTTAACAAACACTCAAAACAAAACAAAAAAGCCAGAACATTAACAACACTGTAGAAATTCCATTCCAGTCATTACCCAAAAGTGTCCAGCATCATAGATTGCTATGCCTGTGTCAAAATCCATACAGACTCATATACGTTCCTCTTTTTCACTCTGGCTTTATTTCAGTATTTCCATTTTATGTTTGTGAGAGCTATTCATATTATGTGTAGTTGTAATTTGCACATTTTTATTGCTGAATAATATTTCACTGTTCAAATACACAGTTAAGCAATACATTTTCCTGATGAAGAACATTTGGGTACTGGCTAATTTTTGGCAATTTAAAAAGTGCTATTATGGGCTTCTTTGGTAGCTCAGACAGTAAAGAATCTGCTTGCAATGCAGGAGACCTGGGTTTGATCCCTGGGTCAGGAAGGTCCCCTGGAGAAGGGAATGGCAACCTACTCCAGTATTCTTGCCTGGAAAATCCCATGGACAGAGGAGCCTTGTGGGCTACAGTCCATGGGTTTTCAAAGAGTTGAACATGACTAAGTGACTAACACAGATTATGAACATGTGTGTAAATGTTGTTTTGCAAAACAATGAACACTTTTTATTATGGGTATATGTAGAATGAGAGTGCTGGGTCATAGAGTATACATATGCTTACCTTTATATATTTTTCAAACAGTTTTCCAAAGTGGTAATACCAGCTCTAATTGTACTTGTAAATCACTTGTACACTTGTTTTTTTGTCTTTTTTAGCTTAGACATTCTGGGTGGCATTTAGCAGTATCACATTTTGGCTTTAATTTGCATTTCCTGCACACTAATGAAGTTGAGCACATTTTCACAAATGTATTAGACATTTGGATATTCTGATTTTTGAGCTGTTATTTTAAGGTGTTCACTCATTTTTCTATTGGATTGTCTTTTTCTTATTCATTTGTAAAAGTTATTTACACTCTATAGATACAAATCACTTCTCAGATATATGTTACAAAAATATTTTCCTAGTTTGGGGCTTGCTTCTTTATTATTTTGATGATACCTTTTGAAGAATAGAAGTTTCTAATATTAAAAAATACAATTTGTAATATTTTTTAATCCTTGTTATTAGTCCTTTTTGTGTCCTTTCAAGAACACTGCCTACTCCAAAGTCACAAAGACGACTTCCTGTGTACTTTGCATTAGAACAATATTTCTACCTTTCTCATTTAGATCTGCAATCCACTGGGAGTTTATTTTTGGGTATTACTTAAGGTGGAGTTAATAAACATTTTTCACACATGGATATTCAACTGATCTGCTATGACTTAAAAAAAATCCTTATCCATTGCACTGTCCATCTTTGCCATAAATCAAGGATAGTATGTGTAGGTAAGTTTCACGTGTGTATGTGTGTGTGTGTGAATGAACATATATATGTTAATATTTGAGACAATATCATAGTATTTCTTCACTGTAGCATTGTATTAAGCTTGGTATCTTGTATGGAAATCTTGGAGTGCTCTTCTTCAAAATTGTCTTGGTTATATTTGGTTCTTTATTTACATTTTCATATACATAGTTGGGATTCTGCTTGTCAACAGAAAAATAATCTGCTGAGATTTTATATGGATTGCATTGAATTTATGGATCAATTATGCAATAATTGACAACTTTAAAATATTGTCTTGCAATCCATATTTCTACACTTATTTAGGTCTTCTTTAATGTTTTTCAAATTTATTTTATAATTTTCAGTGTAGAGGTCTTGCAAGTATTTAATTATGCTTTCCCTAAATATTTGACTTTTAGTCACCTTTTTCAGTATAACTTACATACAATAAGATACACAGGCATTTTAATTATACAGTTCAATGATTTCAACAAACGTATTTGCTAATGGAGTCACTACCCCATCAAATTAGAGAACATTTCCCTCAGCTGAGAAGGTTCTGTTACACCCCTTTTACAGTCAGAAAAGTCACAAGTTTCAAGTCAGGCAAACATTGTTTTAATTCAATTTACATCAATATAATTTAGTTTTGCCTCTTCTCAGTTCAGTTCAGTTCTTCACTTGGTCATGTCCGACTCTTTGTGACTCTATGGACTACAGCAAGCCAGGCTTCCCTGTCCATCACCAACTCCCGGAACATGCACAAGCTCATGTCCATCGAGTCAGTGATGCCATCCAACCATCTCACCTCTGTCATCCCCTTCTCCTCCTGCCTTCAATCTTTCCCAGCATCAGGGTATTTTCCAAGGACTCAGTTCTTTGCATCAGGTGGCCAAAGTATTGGAGCTTCAGCTTCAGCATCAGTCCTTTCAAAGAGTATTCAGGACTGATTTCCTTTAGAATGGACTGGTTAGATTTTGCAGTCCAAGGCACTCTCAAGAGTCTTCTCCAACACCACAGTTCAAAAGCATCAATTCTTCATCACTCAACTTTCTTTATTGTCCAACTCTCACATCCATAACATGACTACTGGAAAAACCATAGCTTTGACTAGACTGACCTTTGTTGGTAAAGTATTGTCTCTGCTTTTTAATATGCTGTCTAGGTTGGTCATAGCTTTTCTTCCAAGGAGCAAGCGTCTTTTAATTTCATGGCTGCAGTCACCATCTGCAGTGATTTTGGAGCCCAAGAAAATAAAGTTTGTCACTGTTTTCATTGTTTCCCCATCTGTTTGCCATGAAGTGATGGGACCAGATGCCATGATCTTCGTTTTCTGAATGCTGAGTTTTAAGCCAGATTTTTCACTCTCCTCTTTCACTTTCATCAAGAGGCTCTTTGGTTTTTCTTTGCTTGATGCCAGAAGGGTGGTGTCATCTGTGTATCTGAGGTTATTGATATTTCTCCCGGCAATCTTGATTCTGGCTTATGCTTCATCCAGCCTGGCATTTCACGTGATGTACCCTGCATATAAGTAAAACAAGCAGGGTGACAATATACAGTCTTGATGTACTACTTTCTCAACTTGGAATCAGTCTGTTGTTCCATGTCTGGTTCTAATTGTTGCTTCTCGACCTGCATACATATTGCCTTTTCTAGAACTTTATATAAATAGAATCATGCAGAATGCACTATTTTGTATCTGGTAAGTTTCCCTAAAACATCTATTTCTGCCTTATTGACTATGCCAAAGCCTTTGACTGTGTGGATCACAATAAACTGTGGAAAATTCTGAAAGAGATGGGAATACCAGACCACCTGACCTGCCTCTTGAGAAACCTGTATGCAGGTTTGGAAGCAACAGTTAGAACTGGACATGGAACAACAGACTGGTTCCAAATAGGAAAATGAGTACATCAAGGCTGTATATTGTCACCCTGCTTATTTACCTTATATGCAGAGTACATCATGAGAAACGCTGGGCTGGAAAAAGCACAAGCTGGAATCAAGATTGCTGGGAGAAATGTCAATAACCTCAGATATGCAGATGACACCACCCTTATGGCAGAAAGTGAAGAGGAACTCAAAAGCCTCTTGATGAAAGTGAAAGTGGAGAGTGAAAAAGTTGGCTTAAAGCTCAACATTCAGAAAACGAATGGCATCCGGTCCCATCACTTCATGGGAAATAGATGCGGAAACAGTGGAAACAGTGTTAGACTTTATTTTTCTGGGCTCCAAAATCACTGCAGATGGTGACTGCAGCCGTGAAATTAAAAGACGCTTACTCCTTGGAAGGAAAGTTATGACCAACCTAGATAGCATATTCAAAAGCAGAGACATTACTTTGCCAACTAAGTTTCGTCTAGTCAAGGCTATGGATTTTCCTGTGGTCATGTATGGATGTGAGAGTTGGACTGTGAAGAAGGCTGAGTGCCGAAGAATTGATGCTGTTGAACTGTGGTGTTGGAGAAGACTCTTGAGAGTCCCTTGGACTGCAAGGAGATCCAACCAGTCCATTCTAAAGGAGATCAGCCCTGGGATTTCTTTGAAAGGAATGATGCTAAAGCTGGAATTCCAGTACTTTGGCCACCTCATGAGAAGAGTTGACTCATTGGAAAAGACTCATGCTGGGAGGGATTGGGGGCAAGAAGAGAAGGGGACGCCAGAGGATGAGATGGCTGGATGGCATCACTGACTCGATGGACGTGAGTCTCAGTGAACTCCCGGAGTTGGTGATGGACAGGGAGGCCTGGCGTGCTGCAGTTCTTGGGGTTGCAAAGAGTCGGATACGACTGAGTGACTGAACTAAACTGAACTTTCCCTACATATGATATTTTTTCAGATGCATCTCTGTCATTGCTTGTACCAATACTTTGTCCCTATCTATGGCTTCAAAGTATTCTAATGCATGAATGCATCACAATTTTTTTTATTCATTTCTTGATGGACTTTTGGATTGTATCCATTTAGGGGCTATCATAAATGGAATTGCCATGAGCATTCCTGTGCAAGTCTTTCTGAGGAAATATATTTTAAATTCTGTTTGGGAAAATTCCTTAAGAGTGGAATTTCCAGGACAGATGGTTAAGTGTAAGTCTAACTTTTCAAGGAACTGTTAAAATCTGTCAAGGTGATTGAACTTCTTACCAGCAATGAATGAGAATTCCAGTTGACCATATCCTCAAAAATACTTAAGATTGTCGGACTTAAATTTTAGCTACTCTGATGAGTATGTGGTGATATTTTATTCCGTATTTTTTTTTACATTTTCCTGATGATTAATGAGATTGAGCATCATTCCATGAGCTCATTGGTAATTGGTATTTGTACTTTTGTGACATTTTTGTTAATTCTGATCTTTTTAAAAAATTTTCATATATTATTTATTTTGATCATTTTTAATTGCATTGGTACCTTCTTATTTTTAAATTTGAGTTCTTTATACATCTCTGGATATAAACCTTTTGTTGGTTACACATATTATAAATATTTTCTCCCAGCTTCCCATTTCATTTTTTAACCATATCTTTCAAAGAGTAGAAGTTTTTAATTTTTGTAAGTCCAGTGTCTGTATACTCCACTATCTGTAAAATTACATCATAAGTCTGGAACTTAGATAATGCAATTTTCCAGATTTGTGTTTTTCTTTTCAAAAGTATTTTGCCTGTTCTAGGCCCTTTGCGTTTCCATATAAATTTTGGGGGAGGGTAAGTTTGTCAGTTTTGGAGAAGGAAATGGCAACCCACTCAAGCATTCTTGCCTGGGAAACATCATGGACAGAGGTGCCTGGTGGGTTACAGTCCATGGGGTCGCAAAGAGTTGGACAGGACTTAGCAACTAAACAACAAAGTTTATCCATTTATATGAAGCTGCCTGCTGCAAGTATGATTTTAACAGCACTAAATTTAAGTCGTGTCCAACTTTTGCCACCCCGTGGACTGTAGCCCACCAAGCTCCTCTGTCCATGGGATTCTCCAGGTAAGAATATTGGAATAGGTTGCCATTTCCTTCTCCAGGGGATCTTCCCCATCCAGGAATGGAAGCCAGGTCTCCTACATTGCAGGCAGATTCTTTACCAACTGAGCTAAAAGGGAAGCACTGAATTTATAGATCAACTTAAAGAGAATTAATATCTTAACAGTACTGATTTTCTGGATCAAGGACCATGGTTTATCTTAACATTCATTTTGATTTTAGCTTTTTTCGGTGGTGTTCTGTAGTTTTCAGTGTATAAGTTTTCTTCATGTTTTCTTAAATTTACCCCAATTCCAATTGTTCATTGCTAGCATACAGGATCACAACTGAGTCTCTGTATCTCTATAACTACAAGTCTGCTAAATTAAATTCTTAGTTCTATGGTAGGTTTATTGTAGATGCCTCAGGAATTTATCAACATGATCATGCGACTTGCAAACAGACATACTTACTGCCTTTTGAATCAGAAATTTGTGACGGAGTTTCTACTGTTCTTTTATTTCTGAAAAACAAACAAGGCTGTACTGCGCTACAAACTTATTGGCTCACTTCATGGAAGGGACCCTCACAAGAGGAACCATCAGCTGCCCTGTCCTTTCCCAAGTTCTAAAAATGTAGCTGCCTGTAAAGTCTATATTTATATAACGACTTAGCAGAAGAAACAGGTGTTTGATTTCTTTTCCCCAAACTTTAACCCTTTTCCAAATAAAAACATCGATTTTAAAAAGCACACTGACTCCTGTTTAAAATAAAGGGAACCAAACAGAGATATTAAGAATTTTTCAAAATCCAGGCTCCTAGGCTCTTTTCCGGACCTATTTCTTCTATCCGTTTTAGTGGCGGAAAAGAAAGACTGGAAGCAAAGACAGCAGGTGGAAGGAGTGTCCTGGGAACAAGAGGGAAAACCCAAGTCCTCAGAAGAGAAGTGGGCATGGCCATCAGCCCTCTGGGAAGGTACTACCCTTCCGAGGCCAGAAGAGAAAGACCCAGGAATACATAAAGAAAGGAGAGCTCTGAGGCCGGCTTCTGGATAAGTGTCACGGGACCGGGGGGTGGGTGGGGCGGGTAAGAGTGGGGTGCAAGGGGAGGTGTCCCCGCGGGGCTCCGGCTCTGCGAGACCCCCGGCTCGGGGTAGGAGGGGCGGGGTGAGGGCGTGGCCTTCCGCGGTGACACATGCCCCACGTGACCGGGTGGCACAGAGTCTTGCACGCCCAGCTCTTGCGTCAGACCCGACGGTCACCCTCTTGCTTCTTGGTACCTGCTCCGCCTGGCACTGAGGGAAGTGCGGGCCGGGGCGGCCCCCAATAGTGGCAGGCGCGAGGGGAGCAGGTAAGGGACCCGGAGTGGGGTCTGCAAAGGTGGCGTGGGCGAGCGGACGCGGCCTACGGACCCTTCCTCTGGGGTCCTGTTGCCCCAGAGCGGAGACAGCAGCTCCCACACCCCCCGCGGCCCAGCATTTGGCAGCCGAAAGCGGCAGGCCTTCCAGGCGGCTGTGGTGGAGGGCGGGCCGGGAGACCTTGGGGCAACAGCCCCTTGCGAACACCTGCCTCTAGCACCATAGCAAGCTTTTCCCACAGCCCCGCCCCACCCCCGATCTTCTTGGGGTGGAAAAAATGGTGGTCGATGCGGGGTGTGGGGGCTGGGAAGGGGGCGGCCGAGCGTGGGAGCGGGGCACACTGGGTGGGGGCGGCTGGGGGTAGGGGACCCGGGGCCGGGAAGGGGCCGAGCGCCCGGCTGCAGCAGGCCCCTGCCCCCACCCCGATCCTCTGCAGGTCTGCGAGTCGAAGTGTTGCAGCGGCACACTTGCAGCAAGAATCGGGAGGAGCAGGAGACAGCAAGGATAGGCCCAGGTCGGTGCGAGGGACAGTTGGGCGGTGGGGGGAACGTGGGGAAAACCCTAAGACTCCAAATGCTCCCTGCAACCCCGTCCTCCATTTTGGTGCCTGCAGAGACCTGGGCCTGGATCGGCAGGGAAAATGGTGGGTTGGGGCGCAGGAGGTGGGTAGTGCTCGGACTGGGGGCCCCCTAGAGGGCGTAGGAGGCCTCTCAGGTGGGAAAAGGAAAATTTGCAAAGCCTTTGACCACCAGGACTGGGAATCTTGAGAGGTGCGTAGTAGGGCCTCTGTCCTCGGTGCTGATCATTTCACCCAGAAAATAGTCCCTTGTTGCGTCTTTTGTCTCCTAGGAGCAATGGCGTCCAAAGAGGAACAAGCAGTAAAAAATCGCAACATGAAAGATGCCAACCAGGAGAATGAAAAAAAAGATGGAAAGGATCAAGATGCTAATAAAAGAGAACCTATGGCCCTCCTTTCGGGTGCTAGTGAATATTATGTACCTAGAGGAAATCGTAGGCGGTTCCGTGTTAGGCAGCCCATCCTGCATTATAGATGGGACGTGACTCAGAGGCTTGGCGAGCCACAGGCAAGGATGAGAGAAGAGAATATGGAAAGGATTGGGGAGGAGGTGAGGCAGCTGATGGAAAAGCTGAGGGAAAAGCAGTTGAGTCATAGTCTGCGGGCAGTTAGCACTGACCCCCCTTACCATGAGCATCATGATGAGTTTTGCCTTATGCCTTGAATCCTGATGTTTTCCCTGAAGTTAGGAGACACTTACTTCCTAAACTTAGATGTTCTTGACTTACCTTTGTTGTAAAGGTTTTGGTGTTAAACTTGTTTCTTGCGCGTTTCCTATTACCAGCTTCTAACTGAATGTTCTGTTTTTGACCCAATCTATAAGTTTCTGTCAGCAGGAAGGTTTTAACTGTTGCATGGAGAAATGTTCGTTATATATTGTGAAGTTAATAAAGCAGTTTAAAAAAGCATTTTGTTTTTTTTCCCTTAAAATCGTATATGTTTTATATATGAACACACCATCTAAGAATATATAAAGTAAAAGTATCTCTTTATGGTAGAACTATGAATAATTTTAATTTTCTTATCTCTACTTTCTCCCTCTTTTTTTGTTTGTCTGCATTGGAAAATTCCCAAATGATGCTGATTGGAGTACTAGATCTTACCTTTTCAGTATCACATTCACAGATAATTTCTTATATTTTTCACAGAAATGGAAAGCCATGTTCATTGTCTATCAGATTTATCAATTTAGAACTGTCAGAGGGCATCCTCATCTTAAAGATTAGAGGTCCTGGTGACCCACATGTTACACCCTCCGTGGACTTAATTTTTTATTTTTGGCTATGTTTTGCATCTTGTGGGATCTTAGTTCCCTGACCATAGATAGATTGAACTAGGGCTGCAGCAGTGAAAGTGCCAAGTCCTAACCACTGGACTGCCAGGAAACTCCCTCCATTTTCTCAGTTTTCAAAACAATACATATTAAGGAAAGAGCATGTTGACCACTTGATGAAAGTTAATGTGAGCACTTTTAAGTACTTGTGACAAAATCTTGTTTTTAGCTTACTTCAATCTCTTATTTAGAATTATAAACCTAATAACAATGAGACATACCTCTTTAAAAATCATAATGTTTCTCAGCAAGATGAATATAATAATCACCTCCCAAGCCTTTTGTGTGCACTTGATGAGGCAATAAGTCTGTAAGCTTTCTTTAAGCTCTTAACTGCCGCTGGGAGATGCATGACCCAACCCTTTAGATATTACCTTCAGTTATGTGAGGGACGTTCCCAAAGCCTAGTTGTCCCAGTACTCACAAACAAGTTCAATAGGCTAAAGGGTAAGTGGGTACTTCCATTCCTCTGCTGTTGTACCCCATTGCCACCTTCTTCCCAGGTTGTTGCTGTTCAGGAGTCCTTAAGGTGAGAAAGTCCTACTATGTCTCTGGAATTCTGAATGAATTGAATCCTCACTCTGTTCTATAAACTGTGCATAAATCCCTTCTCCCTGTTATGCTTCCTGGAAAGACCCTGTCTTTCCCAAGTGCCTTCCCAAGAATCTCCCTGTTTATGATATTATGCAAGATGTGTGAGGGGACAGCTCACTTAACAATCTGAGAAATCCTCACATCACCCTCGTGAAACCTATGAAAGTAAAAAATTATCCTATAATGAGTCCACGGGGTCACAAAGAGTCAGACATGACTAAGTGAACAACAATATTGAGTTAGATGCCAGGAGATCATGTCAGTGAATTCAGTAGATACCCAAATGTGGAGTTCTTTATGAGAAGATTGACTGGAGGACTATTGGGTTAGTGTCCCAAAAGAAAATGAAGTTGCCATGCAGTTTGCTAAGTAGGTGAAATACATATTATGTATGAAGAGAGTCTTCTGTGGAAATAAACTTAGAAGTTAGGATTCTAGAATAGAAGTTGGCAAACCACAGCCCATGAGCCAAATTTAGCTGCCTGCTTTTTTTTTTTTTGGCCAATGAGCTTAGAATAAATTTTACATTTTTTAGTGGTTGAAAAAACATTTTGTGACATGTAAAAATTATATGAATCCATAAAGCTTTATTGGAATACAGACATATTTATTTATATATTATCTATGGTTGGTTTTGGCTTACAGTGGCAGAAGTGAGTAGTTGTGAAGAGATGGTATGGCCCACTTGTAAAGCCTGTGTACTTATTTGACCCTAATAGAGAAAGTTTGGTTGGTTGTTGCCTAAGCTTCTTACATGGAGCCTAACCACTCACATACTACACCATTAGATGCCCTTTCAGATCCAAACACTCTGTTAAGAGCCAAGGGAAGGTGGTTAACAGCATTCTGTCCAGAGACTAGAATCTTAAACTCATCCTTTTCTGAGGCTGACAGGACACCTTGGATCTACCTATACACAAAGAGATGTACACCTATACACCTATACCCCTCTGCTCTAGAATATAGCATTACAATAGAACTTCCAAATCCAAAGGGGAAAGTGGCTAGGCAGGTGAAAATGGCGTGTAACACAGCAAACCCCAGACATCATGAATCAGATGCCTAATCAATTTCAAAGCCCTTCCTCCTCCAGGTGCTTGAGACACAAGGTATATTCATATGAGACAGAAATTTATAAAGAGAAAGGCTAAAGTTGAAAAGACAGGAAAACAAATGAACAGAGAGGCTTATGCCCATCAGACTTGTCACTCTTTTTCTTCTTCTTTTTAAACTGTATTTTTTGGCCACACCTTGCCACATTAGGGTCTTAGTTTTCCCAACCAGGAATTGGACCCACACCGCCTGTGGTGGAAGCACAGAGTATTAACCACTGAACTGTCGGGTAAGTCTCTTAGACTTATCAGTCTTGATTGCCAATGTTTGCACCAACTTCTATGGAAAACAGAAGCATTCTGGCTTTCTTGGCCTAAGGATATTCAGCATTTCCTTCATGAAGAGAAATTGGAAGTTCACATGTGAGTGAATTTATAGTATATTTTGATAGAAGGTTAGACATGCATATACCCCCAAAACTGTACGTCTCTTTGTATATAGGTAGATCCAAGGTGCTCTGTCAACCTCAGAGAAGGATGAAAAGGATTCTAGTCTCTGGACAGAATGCTTTCTGTTAACCACCTTCCCTTAGCTCTTAACTGTTTGGATCTGAAACGGCATCTAGTGGTGTAGTATGTGAGTGGTCAGGCTCCATGTAAGATGCTCAGGCAACAAACAACCAGCAGAAAGTGACCAAAAGACAATAAGGAAACTGGGCATGAAGTTCCCTTGAAGGGAACATTCATATCTAAGACCTGGCTGTATTTGCTTGTTGACATCATTTCTATGTGGCGAGCTTCCTTTTCTCCCTCAGTGGCCATTCTTCACAAAAGGGATAGACAAATTCTTCTCATAAATACCTAAAAAATCTAGCAAAGAGAAGACAGTGAGATTAGAGGGTGTGCCCTTTGTTATCAAAGAAAAGGGTGTTTAAGAAAGTTTTGAGATGTAGATATGAATTGGTCATTGAAATTTTAGTATATCATGTATATCTAGTAGATATCTGACGGATGAAACACTGAGTAAGTATAGATTTACTGTTTGTCAGCAAATGACCAACAAGGATACATGTTTGAACCCTTATGTACTTCAATAAAATTTAAATAATAATGTAGATAATATAACATTTGAATACAAATAATTGCTGGATTTTTTTCTTAAAAAAATAAAATCTATTGAAGGAAATTCAGAAAATAAACTTAAGGGCCACCCTGTGACCAAAGAAAGCTATGCAGTTTGAATTTTCTAGCCAGAGGCAGAGCAAGAATAGTGCACAGATACTGGACTCTTTCAGCAAGTCCAGATACATATGAAATGCACTTTGGTTAGAAGTGAAACAAGTCCTGAAAAATTAACCATCATTTGAAACATCAAGCCACATTTATGCTTCAAATGAAAATAGAGTAACAGGGACTGGATTTAATTCCCTATAACTGAAAAAATGAAAATGTGGACAAAATATATAAAACAACAATTTTCAGTTACTGAACATTAGACAGTGGAGGGAAAAGTTCTCTGAGAGAGGGGTAACAATATAAGCCTTCAAATTGCCCCCAACTTACTATGTATTATAGGATTTACAACACATGTAGGAGTAAAATGTATGTCAATAGTAGTACAAGGCCAGGAAGTGGGGAATAGGTGTACACAATTTTAAAGTTCTTATTCTATACCTTAATATCACTTGAAGGTAGATTCTGAAATGTTAAAAATGTATATTACCAAAATAGATAAAATGGAATCTTCAGAATACACAAGAAAATGTTGGAGGGAAAAGAGAAAAACAAGAGCAGATGGGACAAATGGAAACAAATGGCAAGATACTTGATTAAAATTCAAACATGTCAATACCAATAATCACTTTAATGTAAATGGTCTAAAGACCTCAATTATAAAGCAGATATTATCAAACTGTATAGAAAAGGAAGACATAAATATATGCTGCCTATAAGGCCCTGATTTTAAATTTAAAGATACAAATTGATTATAATAAAAAGAATGGAAAAAGATGAACAAGCTTACCATCAATTAGAACAGGGCTTGAGTGGCTATACTGATATCAGTTACAATAAATTTCAGAGAAAAGAATAATACCTAACAGGCTACAGTCCATGGGGCCACAGAGTTGGACACGACTGAGTGATTAACACTAACACATCATGGTCATAGAATGTCATTACATAATTTTAAGTGGTGAGTTTGTCAAGAGGACATAAAATCATAAATATTCACATACTACAGTGCTTCATGTAAACTGATAAAATGACAAAATTTTATCATATTAACTTGATAAAAATGCAGGATAAAAACACAAATCCCAATTACAATCATAGATTTCAACACCTTCTCTAAAATACTGATAGAACAAGTAGACAGAAAATCAGCAAGTACATATGACTTGAACAACACTGTGAACCAATTTACCTAGTTGACAATTGTAGAACTTGCCACCAACAACAGTACATTTGTTTCACGTGCACGTGGAATATTGACCAAGATAATCCATATACAGGACCATAGAATACACCTCAATAATGTTCAGATCAGATCAGATCAGATCAGTCGCTCAGTCGTGTCCGACTCTTTGCGACCCCATGAATCACAGCACGCCAGGCCTCCCTGTCCATCACCAACTCCCGGAGTTCACCCAGACTCACGTCCATCGAGTCAGTGATGCCATCCAGCCATCTCATCCTCTGTCGTCCCCTTCTCCTCCTGCCTCCAATCCCTCCCAGCATCAGACTCTTTTCCAATGAGTCAACTCTTCACATGAGGTGGCCAAAGTACTGGAGTTTCAGCTTTAGCATCATTTCTTCCAAAGAAATCCCAGGGCTGATCTCCTTCAGAATGGACTGGTTGGATCTCCCTGCAGTCCAAGGGACTCTCAAGAGTCTTCTCCAACACCACAGTTCAACAGCATCAATTCTTCGGCACTCAGCCTTCTTCACAGTCCAACTCTCACATGCATACATGACCACAGGAAAAACCATAGCCTTGACTAGATGGACCTTTGTTGGCAAAGTAATGTCTCTGCTTTTGAATATGCTATCTAGGTTGGTCATAACTTTCCTTCCAAGGAGTAAGCGTCTTTTAATTTCATGGCTGCAGTCATCATCTGTAGTGATTTTGGAGCCCAGAAAAATAAAGTCTGACACTATTTCCACTGTTTCCCCATCTATTTCCCATGAAGTGATGGGACCGGATGCCATGATCTTTGTTTTCTGAATGTTGAGCTTTAAGCCAACTTTTTCACTCTCCACTTTCACTTTCATCAAGAGGCTTTTGAGTTCCTCTTCACTTTCTGCCATAAGGGTGGTGTCCTCTGCATATCTGAGGTTATTGATATTTCTCCCGGCAATCTTGATTCCAGCTTGTGTTTCTTCCAGTCCAGCGTTTCTCATGATGTACTCTGCATAGAAGTTAAATAAACAGCGTGACAATATACAGCCTTGATGTACTCCTTTTCCTATTTGGAACCAGTCTGTTGTTTCATGTCCAGTTCTAACTGTTGCTTCCTGACCTGCATACAAATTTCTCAAGAGGCAGATCAATAATGTTAATATGATTCAAATCATAAAATATATACTGAACACAATAGAATTAAACAAGAAACTAATGACAGATCTCTGAAAATTCCCCTAATATTTAAATTAACATGAAACAATACAGATCTAAATAACTCAAAGAAGAAGTCAAAAGGGAAATTATAAGATACTTTGAATTGAGTGAAAATGAAAACTAAGCATATAATAATTTGTGATATGACAAAAGTAGTACTTGGGAAATTTTATAGTATAAACACTTGTATTGGAATAGAAGAAAGCCCTACAATTGTTCAATAAATGGAAATTTTATTTAAAACACTTCTTCTGGAGGAGACTATAGGTCAAGATGGCTTTAGTGGTAATTCTACCTATCATTTAAAGATGCATGCATGCATGGTCAGTAGCTTCAATCATGTCTGACTCTTTGCGATCCTGTGGACAGTAGCCCACCAGGCTCCTCTGTCCATGGGATTCTCCTCACAAGAATACTGGAGTGGGTTGCCATGCCCTTCTTCAGAGGATCTTCCTGACCCAGGGATCAAACCCTTGTCTCCTGCATCTCCTGCATTGCAGGCAGATTTTTTACCATTGAGCCCCCCGGGAGGCCCCATTTAAAGATGACATAACACCAAGTCTATGCCAAATCCTTAGAAAATTGAAGCAGGGAGAATACTTGCAACTCATCCTACAAGGCTAGAATTATCCAGATAACTAACCAGACAATTATATTACAAGAAAAGATAACTAAAACCAATATCCTTCATGGACACATATGTAAAAATTCTTAACAAAACTTTAGTAAAATCTAGTTCAATTATTGGACTTGGAAGAAAAGCTATGACCAACCTAGACAGCATATTAAAAAGCACAGACATTACTTTACCAACAAAGGTCCATCTAGTCAAAGCTATGGTTTTTCCATTTGTCATGTATGGATGTTAGAGTTGAACTATAAAGAAAGCTGAGCCCCGAAGAATTGGTGCTTTTAACTGTGGTGTTGGAGGAGACTCTTGAGAGTCCCTTGCACTGCAAGGAGATCCAACCAGCCAATACTAAAAGAAATCAGTCCTAAATATTCATTGGAAGGACTGATGCTAAAGCTGAAGCTCCAATACTTTGGCCACCTGATGTGAACCGACTCACTGGAAAATACCGTGATGCTGGGAAAGATTGAAGGCAGGAGGATCAGGGGATGACAGAGGATGAGATGGTTGGATGGCATCACCAACCTGACCGATATGAGTTTGAGCAGGCTCCGGGAGTTGGTGATGGACAGGGAAGGCTGGCGTGCTGCAGTCCATGGGGTCACAGAGTCGGACACGACTGAGTGACTGAACTGAACTGAAATGAGTTCAATTATATATAAAAATTACAGTACAACATCACCAAGTAAGGTTTATCCCAAGGATTAAAAGCAGGGTTAGTATTTGAAAATCATAATTCACCATATTGACATAAAAAAGAAAAAATAAACATATGATCATCTCAAGTGAGAATGAAAAAAAAACTGCTAAAATTTAGAAACTGATTACTGATTAATACATTAAGGACCAGAGATACATTAATATGTCTTTTGTTACCTGAATGTTATTGACTGGAGATGTTTCAATGTTCACTTACATAACAAATTGCTGACCACAGGCATTAACTTTTGCAAAAATCCCCCCATCAATAATGTGTTAAAATGCTCAGCAATGAGGTATAGAAGAGACCTTCTTCAACCTGATACATCTATGAAAAACTTACAAAATGATATGTGCCTACAGGCTAAATGTTTTCCCCCTAAGACAAGAAACAAGGCAAAAATGGACATTTTTACTAATTAGAATCAACATTGTACTAGAAGTTCCAGCCAGTACAATAAGAAAAAGAAATAAAAGTAATACAAATTGCAGAGGAAAAAAATAGAAACATCTTTATTCATAGAAAACAAAATTATCCATATAGAAGATGCTATGTAACATACTAGAAACTACTAGAGCTAATAAGTGAGTTTAGAAAAGTTTCAGAATACAAGATCAATATACAAATATATTTCTAGTTTTCTGAGACTGCTGTGACAAATTACCATAAACTTGGTGACTTAAAAAAACTGAGATTTATTCTCTCACAGTTCAGTACGCCAGAGTCCATATCAAAATGTCACTAGTACTAAGTTCTCTCTGAAGGTTCTAGGGAACAAAATCCTTCCTTACCTCTTCTAGTTTCAGTGGCCCTAGACATTCTTTGGCTTGTGGCAGCAACTACAATTTCTGCTTTTCCTCTGTGTGTCCTTTCTGTCTCTTCTGAGGATATGTTATTTGGATTTAGGGCCCATCATGATTCAGTATGATATCACTCAATTCTTAATTATATCTGCAGAGACCCTATTTTCAAATAAGGTCACATTCTGAAGTGCTGAGTGAACATGAATTTTAAGGAAAAATATTCAGCTCTCTACAAGTAATGAGTAGCAGAATAAAATTTAAAACAATAAGTAGCCAGAATAAAATTTAAAACAATGTCATTTACAGTAACATTACAAATATGAATTATTTAGGGTTAAATTTGACAAAAGATTTTCAGGATCTGCACACTGAAAACTATAAAACATTCATGACAAATTAAACCCCAGCAATTTTTAATACAAATTGACAATCTGATTCTAAAATTTATATTAAAAAATCCAAAGAACTGAGAATAGTCCAGATGACTTTGAGAAAAGAAACATTTTTGAGAACTTAGACTACCTTCTTACAAGACTTATAAAGGTATTATAATAGAACAGTGCTGTATCAGCATAAATATAGACAAATTGATCAATAAAACAAAACAGTCAAGAAATAGACTTATATATGTGCTTTTGACAAAGCTTCCAAGGCAATTTGATGGTAGAATAGGCACTCTTTTCCATATCTGGTGTTGGAACTAGTTTCAATTGAAATTTTATTAATGATCATGATCACAATCACCACCACATCGTCATTAGAAAAACTTTATCTCACATCATATAAAAAGTTGAGTCAAACTTGTCAAAGACTGAAATATAAGGTAAAACATAAACTTTACAGAAGAAAACACAGGAGAAACTCTAACACTTTCAGTATGTAAAAAATTTTAAATTAGAATTAAAAAAACCTCTAATAGAAAACAAATCAATATATTGGACTTCATCAAAATGAAACCTTTCTCATCAAAAGCCATTTTGATGGCAATGAAACATGCATAATATCATATATGAAACGAGTCGCCAGTCCAGGTTTGATGCACGATGCTGGATGCTTGGGGCTGGTGCACTGGGATGACCCAGAGGGATAGTACAGGGAGGGAGGAGGGAGGAGGGTTCAGGATGGGAAAAACGTGTATACCTGTGGCAGATTCATGTTGATATATGGCAAAACCAATAAATATTGTACAGTTTAAAAAAAAAGCCATTTTGATTCTCAGAGATGGACAGAGACAAACTGTTAGAAATCCCAATTTCTCTTTATAACAATAAATAAGGACACATTCTAAGAGAGTACAAGTGTCTTGCCATATATCTGATAAGCTGCAGGACCATAACTAAACGTGAGCTGGATTTCGGTTTTATTGACAGCAAAAAACTGACCTGCAGACTTCTAGTTCTGGATAAGATAGAGCTGTCCCATCCCTTCCACACCTTTAATCTTACAACTAAAAAGCCATAGACAGTCAGTTAGTTCAGTCGCTCATTCGTGTCCAACTCTCCATGATCCCATGGATTGCAGCATGCCAGGTTTCCCTGTCCTTCACCATTTCCAGGAGTTTGCCCAAATTTATGTCCATTGAGTCAGTGATTCCATCCAATCATCTTATCCTCTGTTGTCCCCTTCTCCTCCTGCCCTCAATCTTTCTCAGCATCAGGGTCTTTTCCAATGAGTCAGCTCTTCGCATCAGGTGGCCAAAGTATTGGAGCTTCAGCTTCAGCATCAGTCCTTCCAAAGAATATTAAGGACTGATTCGCTTTAGGATTGACTGGTTTGACCTCCTTGCAGTCCAAAGGACTCGCAAGAGTCTTCTCCAACAACACAGTTCAGAAGCATCAATTCTTCAGCACTCAGCTTTCTTTACGGTCCAACTCTCTCATCCATACATGACTAAAGGAAAAAACTATAGCTTTGACTATAAGGACTTTGCTGGCAAAATAATGTCTCTGTTTTTTAATATGCTGTCTAGGTTGGTCATAGCTTTTCTTCCAAGGATCAAGTGCCTTTTAATTTCATGGCTGCAATCATCATCTGCAGTGATTTTGGAGCCCAAGAAAATAAAGTCTGTCATGCTTTCCATTGTTTCTCCATCTATTTGCCATGAAGTGATGGGACCAGATACCATGATCTTCATTTTTTGAATGTTGAGTTTTAAGCCAGCTTTTTCACTTTCCTCTTTCACTTTCATCAAGAGGCTCTTTAGTTTTTCTTCACTTTCTACCATAAGGGTGGTGTCATCTGCATTTATGAGGTTATTGATTTTTCTCCCAGCAATCTTGATTCCAGCTTGTGATTCATCCAGCCTGGGATTTCACATGATATACTCTGCATATAAGTTAAATAAGCAGGGTGAAAGTATATAGCCTTGCTGTTCTCCTTTCCCAATTTGAAACCAGATTGTTGTTCCATGTCCAGTTCTAACTGTTGCTTCTTGACCTGCATACAGATTTCTCAGGCGGCAGGTAAGATGGTCTAACCCTTGCTTTTAGAATTCTCCACAGTTTGCTGTGATCCACACAGTCAAAGGTTTTATCATAGTTACTGAAGCAGAGGTAGATGATTTTCTGGAATTCTCTTGCTTTTTCTATGATTCAAAAGATGTTGGCCATTGATCTCTGGTTCCTCTGCCTTTTCTAAATCCAGCTTGAACATCTGGAAGTTCTTGAGTCATTTACTGTTGAAGCCTGGCTTGGAGAATTTTGAGCAGTACTTTGCTAGCGTGTGACATGAATGCAATTGTGCAGTAGTTTGAACATTCTTTGGCATTTCCTTTCTTTGGGATTGCAATAAAAACTGATCTTTTCCAGTCCTGTGGCCACAGCTGAGTTTTCCAAATTTGCTGGCATATTGAGTGCAGCACTTTCACAGCATCATGATTTAGGATTTAAAATAGCTCAGCTAGAATTCCATCACCTCCACTAGATTTGCCTGTAGTGATGCTTCCCAAGGCCCGTTTGTCTTCAGACTCCAGGATGTCTGACTCTAGGTGAGTGATCATACCACTGTGGTTATCTGGGTCATGAAGATCTTTTTTGTATAGTTGTTCTGTGTATTCTTGCCACCTCTTCTTAACACCTTCTGCTTCTGTTAAGTCCATACCATTTCTGTCCTTTATTGTGCCCATCTTTAAATGAAATGTTCTCTTGATATCTCTAATTTTCTCTAATTTTTTTTTTTTTTTTTTTTACAAAACATGGTCCACTGGACAAACCACTTCAGCATTCTTGCCCTGAGAACTCCATGAATAGTATGAAATGGCAAAATTATATGACAGTGAAAGATGAACTCCCCAAGGCGGTAGGTGCCCAATATGCTACTGAAGAAGGTGGAGAAATAGCTCCAGAAAGAATGAAGAGGCTGAGCCAAAGTAAAGACAATGCCCAGTTGTAGATGTGACTTGTGATGGAAGTATAGTCTGATGTTGTGAAGAATAATATTGCATAGGAACTTGGACTGCTAGGTCCATGGATCAAGGTAAATTGGAAGTGGTCAAACAGTAGATGGCAAGAGTGAATACTGACATTTTAGGAATCAGTGAACTAAAATGGACTGGAATGGGTGAATTTAATTCATATGACCATTACATTTACTACTGTGGGAAAGAATCCCTTAGAAGAAATGGAGTAGCCCTCATAGCTAATAAAAGAGTCCAAAATGCAGTATTTAGTGCACTCTCAAAAATGAGAGAATGATCTCAATGTGTCTCCAAGGCAAACCATTCAATATCACAGTAATCCAAGTCTATCCACTAACGCTGAAGAAGCTGAAGGCGAACGGTTCTCTGAAGACCTACAAGACCTTTCAGAACTAACACCAAAAAAAGATTCCCTTTTCATCATAGGAGACTGGGATGTAAAAGTAGGAAGTCAAGAGATACCTGGAGTAACAGGCAAGTACTCCTCTTGGACTACAAAATGAAGCAAGGCAAAGGCTAACAGATTTTTGCCAAGAGAATGCACTGGTCATAGCAAACACCCTCTTCCAACAACACAAGAGATGACTCTACACATGGACATCACCAGATGGTCAATACCAAAATCAGACAGGTTATATTCTTTGCAGCCGAAGGTGGATAAGCTCTATATAGTCAGTAAAAACAAGACTGGGAGCTAACTGTGGCTCAGATCATGAACTCCTTATTGCAAAATTCAGGATTCAATTGAAGAAAGTAGGGAAAACCACTAGACCATTCAGGTATGACCTAAATCAAGACTCTTATGATTATACAGTGAAGGTGACAAATAGATTCAAGGGATTAGATCTAATAGACAGAGTGCCTAAAGAACTATGGATGGAGGTTCATAACATTGTACAGAAGGCTGTGATCAAAACAATCCCTAAGAAAATGAAATGCAAAAGGGCAAAATGGTTGTCTGAGGAGGCCTTACAAATAGCTGAGAAAAGAAGAGAAATGAAAGGCAAAGGAGAAAAGGAAAAATATATCCATTTGAATGCAGCATTCCAAAGAATAGCAAGTAGAAATAAGAAAGCCTTCTTCAGTGATCATCACAAAGAAATAGAGGAAAAACAAAAGAATGGGAAAGTTAGAGATCTCTTCATAAAAAAACATAGACATATCGTAACAAAAAGCACATGATAACACTGGAAGATAGAGATACAAAGTGGACTGACTGGAGATCTTGGGTTCTCAAGGAATTCAAGAAAAGTATATTAAACCTTGACTAATGGGTCAAGGAAGAAACCACAAGAGAATTTAGAAAATACAAACAAGATAAATGAAAATGAAGACCCATTATACCACAATTTATGGGAGGCAGTGAATATAGAGTTTAGAGGGAAACTTTCAGCTATAAACGCTTACATTAAAAAAGAAAAAAAGATCTCACATGAAAAGCTGACTTCATACATCAAGTACAAAAAGAAGAGCAAATTAAACCCAAAGATATTAAAAGGAATCAAATAATAAAGATTAAAGACAAATATAACAGAGAATAGAAAAGCAATAGAGAAAAAATAAAAGTTAGTTCTTCAAAGAATCAATAAAAAAAAAATTACCAAAATTTAAAAATCTCTAGCTAGGTTGAGTAGAAAAAAAAAGAGAATATCTATAGGCCTAAAATTAAATTACAGAAATTATGACTAATTTTATAGATATAAAAAGGATTATAAGAGAGGACTATGAACAATTGTATGTCAACAAATTGAATAACTGGGTGAAATAGACAAATTCCTAGAACACATAACCTACCAGGACTGAATACTGAAGAAATATAAAATATGTGCAGAATGATAATGAGTATGGAGACTGAATCAATAATCAAAAAGCTCTCAATAAAGAAAAGAGCAGGATAGGATGGTATCTCTGGTAAATTACACCAAACATTTAAAAAAAAAAAATTCTTTTTGAAATGCTTCCAGAAAATTGAAGAGCAGGAAACACTTTATAACTCATTCTACCAGTCCAGCTATATCTTAATACTAAAGCCAGAAAAAGACACTGCAAGAAATGAAAACTACAGACCAATAACTCATATGAATATTTATTCAAAAATACTAGCAAACGGAATTCAGCAGTACATTAGGATTATACACCATGACCAAGTGGACTTTATTCCTGGATATAAGTACTGTTTAAAATAGTGAACGTCACTCAGTCGTCTCCGACTGTTTGTGACCCCATGGACTGTCCATAGGGATTCTCCAGGCAAGAACACTGGAGAGAGTTGCCATGCCCTCCTCCAGGGGATCTTCCCAACCCAGGGATAAATCCAGATCTCCTGCATTGCAGGCAGATTCTTTACTAGCTGAGCCACGAGAAAAGCCCTGTTCAACATATAAAAATACATTAATGTAATAAACCACATTAAGAGAGGGAAGGGAAAAAAATCATCTCAATGGATTCAGGAAAGACATTTAACAAAATTCAACACTCTGCCCTTTCATGATAAAAACACTCAGCAAACTAAGAATAGAAGGAACTACCTCAACATAATAGATACCCTCTATGAAAAGCTCACAACTAATACCATACCCAGTTGGTGAAAGATTGAAAACTTTTCCTTTAAGATCAGAAATGAGAGAAGGATGTCACCTTCATCACTTCTACTCAACACAGTAATGGAAGGCATAGTCCAAGTACCATCAGGTGAGAAAAAAATTCATACTAGAAAGGAAGAAGTAAATATCTCTGTACTCAGATGACATGATCTTATAGATTGAAAACCCTAAAGAGTCCTCAATAAAACAGTTAGAACTAATAAATAAATTTAGCAAAGTTGCAGGTACAAAATCAATGCATAAAAATGGGTTGTGTCTCTATACACCAACTGTGAACAATCTGAAAAACAAATTAATACTTTTTTTGATAGCATTAAAAGAATAAAATATTTTGTTATAAAATTAAGCAAGGGTAAAAAACACTTTTACACTGAAAAAAAGTATAAAACAGGAGTAAATTTTATGTTCATGGAATGGAAGACAGTATTAAGATGTCAGTACTAGCCAAAGTAATTTATAGATTCAGTGCAATCCTTATCAAAATTTCAATGATGTTTTACTCAGGTACAGAAAAACCTATCTTAAAATTCATATGGAATCTCAAGTGACCCTAAATAGCCAAAACAACCTTGAAACTGAAGAACAAATTTGGAGGACTCACTGTAAAGTTATATTATCAAGCAGTGTCATTCTGTTATAAAGACAGATCAATGGACTAGAATACTCCAAATAATTCTCATATGTAAGTCAAATGAATTTTGACAAGAGTGCCAAGATTATTCAGTGGGGAAAGACTTCCCACCAGCCACCAAGACCAGAGTCCCAGCAATGCCTGTGTGCTACCTTCCTTAAGATATTGACAAATTGGACACAATACAGCTTCCCTGGTGGCTCAGATGGTAAAGCGTCTGCCTACAATGCGGGAGACCCTGGTTCAATCCCTGGGTCGGGAAGATCCTCTGGAGAAGGAAATGGCAACCCACTCCAGTACTCTTGCCTGGAAAATCCCATCGGCAGAGGAGCCTGGTGGGCTACAGTCTATGGGGTCTCAAAGAGTCGGACACGACTGAGTGACTTTACTTTTACTTTCACTTTCTTTTCCTTTGATTTTAGTGATTTTATTACGTCTTGAGTTCATCGTCACATGACCCTGGTATATGTTTTGCTTGCTGCCAAACGTATACACATCTCTACTCCTATGCCTGAAGGGAAATCTTAGAGGTTATTGCTATTAATGCCACTATAAAAATTAACGGAGATTATTGCTTTCCTCAGGAAGCAACTACCTCCTAGAACACTCCTCAACTACCTAGAAAGAGGACCTCCCACTTCTTAGCATCTTATCCTACTCCCCAACTCCAACTTTCTATCACTATCTCCTGTTTTATGTCTCTGACCATGGACACAACTACCTCTTCTCCTTAGCTATAAATACTAGTAACCTTTTCCATGTATTTTACTAAACTATCAGTTTATACCCTCCAACAATATAACTACTGGACTTGTCACCAAGATATTTTTGTCATAAAAATATATAATTATACTTATAACACTTTTCAAGTCTACCAAAAATATTGTTAGAGACCTTGAAAACTTCATATCTGTTTTCTTGGCTAATGCCATATAAATAAGGAATTTGGTTATGGTTGGTCTACAAAGACTCTTTATTCTTCTATTTGTTTTCCTTCTTTTAATTCTCACAATAAAATGTTTTCTATGCTATTTAGGGCAACTTATTTCCTACTCTCTGCAAATATCCTCTACTATTTGGGCTACTCAAATATCCCAAATAATCAAGTTTAAAACAGAAGTCAAGACATCAAGGAGTAAATTGCAATTTTTTTTTTTTTTTGTAAAAATGCCTTTTGATCCATTCAAGTGACAGTGTATTATGCCCTACCATCAAAAGAATCTTTGAATCTTATGAATTCATATATAAAAATTAACTCAAACCATAAAAAATTAACTCAAAATGAACCAAAGACCCAAATACATGAGCCAAAACTTTAAAACTCTTAGAAGAAAACAATGTGATAAATCTTCATGTCCTTGGATTTGGCAATAGATTCTTAGATATGACATTAAAAGCATGAACAACAAAAGAAAAACATAAATTGGACTTCATAAAAATTTAACACTTTAGTGAATCAAAGAACACTATCAAAAAGTGAAGACAATTCAGAATATATGAAGATCAGATCAGATCAGATCAGTTGCTCAGTCGTGTCTGACTCTTTGCAACTCCATGAATTGCAGCACGCCAGGCCTCCCTGTCCATTATCAACTCCTGGAGTTCACACAAACTCACGTCCATCGAGTCAGCGATGCCATCCAGCCATCTCATCCTCTGTCGTCCCCTTCTCCTCCTGCCCCCAATCCCTCCCAGCATCAGAGTCTTTTCCAGTGAGTCAACTCTTCGCATGAGGTGGCCAAAGTACTGGAGTTTCAGCTTTAGCATCATTCCTTCCAAAGAAATCCCAGGGCTGATCTCCTTCAGAATGGACTGGTTGGATCTCCTTGCAGTCCAAGGGACTCTCAAGAGTCTTCTCCAACACCACAGTTCAAAAGCATCAATTCTTTGGCGCTCAGCCTTCTTCACAGTCCAACTCTCACATCCATACATGACCACAGGAAAAACCATAGCCTTGACTAGACGAACCTTTGTCGGCAAAGTAATGTCTCTGCTTTTGAATATGCTATCTAGGTTGGTCATAACTTTCTGCAATTCAACAACAAAGACAACCCAATTAAAAATAAGCAAAGGACTTAAATAGATATTTCTCTAAAGAAGATATGTAAATATTCAATGAGCACATGAAAGGATGCTCAATATCATCAGTCATTAGGAAAATGCAAATCAAAGCTACTTCTCACCAACTAGGATTATAAAAATAAAAAATGGAAATTAACAATTGTTTTGGAGAATGTGGAGAAATTGTAACCCTCATACATTGCTGGTAGGAGTGCAGAATATTGCAGCCACTATGGAAAACAGTTTGGCAGTTCCTCAAATAGTTAGACATAGAAACATAGAATTACCATATGACCTAGCAACTCTATTCCTAGGCATATACTCAAAAGAAATAAAAACATACATCCACATAAAAAACATACCTAAATGTTTAATGCAGCACTAGTCACAGTTGTCAAAAGGTAGAAACAACCAAGATATCCATCAATGTTTGAATGGATAAACAAAATATGATATAGACATAAAATGAAGTATTTTCAGCCATAAAGAGAAATGAAATACTGTACATGCTGCAATGTGGATGAACCTTGAAAACATTATGCTAAGTGAAAGAAGTCAGACATAAGAGGTCACACATTGCATGATTCCATTTATATAAAATATTCCATAGAAGCAGGAGGTAGATTAGTTGTTGCTAGGGACTAGGGGAAAGGGAGAATTGGGAGTGACTGTTTAATGGGTATGGAATTGATGACAATGTTTTGGAACTAGATAGAGGTGATAGATTCACAATATCATGAGTGTACTGTATGACACTGAGTTTTACACATTAAAATGGTTAACCATTAATGTTAATTTTTCCTAAGAAATAGTCCTATTTGAAAAAAGATGCATGTGAAAATATATTTTCTAGGTCAATTGACCTTCCTTCATTTTTTACATTACCCCATTTGAGCATTTGAAGAAAGTAACAGATACTATCCTAGTCAAATGTGGAGAAGGCAATGGCACCACACTCCAGTACTCTTGCCTGGAAAATCCCATGGATGGAGGAGCCTGGTAGGCTGCAGTCCATGGGGTCGCTAGGAGCGGACACGACTGAGCGACTTCACTTTCACTTTTCACTTTCATGCCTTGGGGAAGGAAATGGCAACCCACTCCAGTGTTCTTGCCTGGAGAATCCCAGGGACGGGGGAGCCTGGTGGGCTGCCGTCTATGGGGTCGCACAGAGTCGGACACGACTGAAGCAACTTAGCAGCAGTAGTCAAATGTACACACCCAGTAATATCCTACCCGCCCCCCACCCCCCACACACACACACATAGACGCACATCATTTTGAACATTATTCCAGGGGTTTCTTTAGTTAAGAATGCCTGAACCCAAGGAGTAAGTGCTCTCCTTTAACATAGATCTGCTGCTATTTGTCTCTTCTGGTCTCATTCCCAAGTAGCTGCTTCTCCTCTGCCTTTTCTCGACCTCATAGCTCCTGCTTCTTCATGATGTCAACCAGCTCATGTCTCAGGATTTCTGAGGTTCCTAGGATATAGATCTTCTTTTCATAAGTCTACATGCTTTACTACCTTTTAAACATGTGTAACCTTGCCTATTATTTCAGGTGGTTCACAGACTCCCTCAGTTGAAAACACCTGGTCCAGTCAATCAGTATGGTTGGCTTGTCAGAATTCCTTAGAATTCTGACACTGGTCTATATCTGGCTGAGAGGACGCCAGGGCAGGTGTGAACTGGCAGGCACCAACTCTGCTGGTTGGCTAGGCTCCTCCAAGATGCCCTGGAGGTAAAGATAATAGAGCTGAAAGACCCAGCAGGCTGCATCTCCCTAGCTAGGTGGTAGGCAGCAGATAGACAGAATCAAGGAAATTTCCACTTGGGCACTGGGAATAATGGCAGACAACAAGCAGGTATGGAGGCTTTCCCCACAACAATCACTTCTATAGGCTTTATGGAAACCGTCTGCTGCAGGGGTCTAGAAGGGATCTGTTTTGGTCTCCAATTGTCAGAACAGCATTCCCATCTCTGCTGGAATTGAGTAATCTCTGTGGGAATTTGGGGGAGGGAGGGGAGGAACCAAAAGCATTTATTGAAGTCATCATCTTGGTCACCTCTCCATGTATATTTTTGGAGTAAGCAACAGTCAGGTAGGGCAGGGAAGATCAGATCATGTTCGGCACTCCTCAAATGCTCAGCTGCCTTTAAGCTGATTAAACCTCTGAATGAAATAGCCTTAGGCCAGATTTTCAAGACTGATATTGTGTTAAGCATCACATACCAGCAAGTGCACTTAGCACTCAGCTATTGTTTGGGAATATTAAATACATGGATTTTTCAGTAGAATATGACATGTATGAAAACTAAAAAAAATTATTTTATATGTAGCCAATCGAATCCACTTTCTATATAGTAAAAATTAATATTAGAAACTTAACTTGCTCTCAGAATTCGGGGTCTTGTTTTTTTCCTCTATCTTCAACATGTTCTTTTACACAAATGAAAAGAGCTTTATTTAACTTATAAGAGTAACTCATGCTGTGAGGAATACATTAAATAAAACTGAAAAAAAATTATTTAGAAGAAAATCGCTGTTTCAACTACCTGCTTCCCTACCTGCCAATCCACCCTGTACTTATTATGTGAAGACAGAAGGAGTGACAACCAGGGTCAGAGTAGAGAAGTAGGAGGGGACAGGCATTTTGAGATCAAAGGAGAGAAAGAAATTCCTCAGAAATGTACCAGTGGGGCCAGTAGCCCTGGGAGAAGATATGTCGGCTGATAAGGCAGCATAAATACAAACCACAGGAGCAGGGGCCCCATTTGACCTCTGGGATTAGTCATGACCAAAATGATGGACAGGGCCTCAGGCAGTGAGGGAAGGGGACTGAAGGAGGGTGAGCTGGGAGGGGGCAAGTGAAGGGAGGAAATGGGCTGACTTCTGACGCACCTATTGCAGGAGGGAGGAGAACTAGGCACCCGAGCCCACTGGTGACACTCCTTCCTGTGATCCAGAGCTGACGCCTGCAGAAGTCCCTCTCCTCCAGGTATCAGTTCCCTATTTCCGTGGAGGAAGATAGATTTCAGACTGAAGGTCAGAGGAGACAACTGCCCAATAGCCCCACAGGTCACAAGTTGGTACCAGCCAGAGCAGGGGAGGGGGAGACTTGAGGTAGGGATAGTAACGGAAACAGAGGCTACGCAGGATCCAGTCTGCTTTCCAGATGCACCCCTATTCATTCTCCCACCCCTATTCATTTTGGTGCAGAAAACTGTGTGAGTGTTGGGGGAGAGGTCCAGGTATCACTTATTCCCTAGTTAAGTACTGGCTTATGGCAGCAAGGCGTCCCTGGTAGCTCAGCTGGTAAAGAATCTGCCTGCAATGCAGGAGACCCTGGTTCAATTCCTGGGTTAGGAAGCTCCTCTGGAGAAGGGACAGGCTACCCACTCCAGTATTCTTAGGGTTCCCTGGTGGTTCAGATGGTAAAGATTCTGCCTTTAATGCAGGAGACATGGGTTGAGAAGATCCCCTGGAGAAGGGAATGGCTACCCACTCCAATATTCTTGCCTGGAGAAGCCCATAGAGAGGAGCCTGGTGGGTGACTGAGTGACTTTCACTTTATGGGAGCAAGAAATTTGAGAAGGAAGCATCTCCCTGGAATGGTCACAAAAATCACTGCTGTTTATGGACCCCTAGGGTGGGGGTGGCAAAAGGCAAAGACCAGAGCAGGTTCAGGACTGGATTCTCTCTATCCCTTCCCTGATGTTTATCCATTTGGTGCAAGAGACAGAGGACTCGGTGGGAGGAGATAGAGAAGGGCCAGAAGATGAGAATGGGTACCAGTTGGGATCTCCTAGGAGGCAGTGTATCAGGGACATTTGAGGAGGGAGAAGGCCAGGGGAGGGAGATGGAGAGGAAATGGTCTGATCCTTCCAGGATGGAGGGAAGAGGACAAAGCCTGGGAACCCAGAATGGGGAGGCAGACCCCTTTGCAAAGGGTCTGAGCCTGTTCTTCTTCATATTTGATCCATTTTGGAAAGGAGGGAGAGGGGAATAAGGGTGAGGGGAGGGGGAGAGGTGCTAAAGAGGAAGGGGACAGAGGTTCAGTCTGGAAAGCAGCTCCCTATAGGGCAGGAGAGGCTTCTGAACTAGGAAGGGTCAAGAGGAGGTAACATGGACCAAAATTTTAACTGAGTTTGGAAATAATTTATCTCTTGCATTGCAGAAAAATGTGGTCTTTCTGTGTATGTGGAGAGGGAAGGCATGGCAGGAATGTTCTGGACATTTCTTCCCAGCTCCATGACTCTACCATCACCATTTTTCAGAATGAGTGAGGGGTTCATTCTATCTGGGTGTCCAGGGGTGGGGGTTTGGAGGGCAAAGACCTGAGCACAGCTCGCTTTGTCTTCTGAACATTAATGCCCTGAACCTCACAAGAAAAAGTGAGATAGAAATTTGGAAGGAAGATTGGGAAACAGAAATACTTTGGAAAAAATCTTTCTCTGCCATTTCTCATGGCAAAAAGAAAACCGGAGGCTGTTAGGGAGGGACTGTAGAAGGGGAACAGTGAAGCAGGGGGAAGGGCAAGGGGATGGCAGGAGCTGGGAAAGTTTTGACAAGCAGTGGGAAAAGAATCAGTTTCCCCAGTGGCTCAGTGGTAAAGAATCTACCTGCAATGCTTGGTTGGGAAGATCCCCTGGAGGAGGACATGATAACCCACTCCAGTACTCTTGTCTGAGAAATCCCATGGGCAGAAGAGCCTGGTGGGCTACAGTCCATAGGGTCACAAAGAGTCGGACATGACTGAAGCAACTGAGCATGCATGCAAGGGAAAAGAATCAGTATCCCCTTGCCAGTCATTCACTTCTCAATCCCTCATTCATCATCTGTCTCCTGTCTCTCTATAGATCTTCAGGTCTGTGGCTGTAGGCACCAACCCAGACAAGGAAAGGAAAGACCTGAAGTATCAGTGCAGGTCAGTGGGAGAGGGCAACTGCCCCAGAAGCCCTGGAAGCAGGAGTCACTAAAGCTTGAGAGAAGTTGGGGAGGCCACTATCTGCCACCCCTCCTCCAAGACTCCCTATTCCAGTCTCAGAATACATGGCCTTTGTCAGGACCCTAAGGGAGCATGGTGTTTTATCGTTGGTGAGGACAGAGGGGAGAACAAGGAAGTGAGAGTTGGTAGACATGATATCTATGAAGCCCTTGAAGATATCATAGTATCTCTGAAATCTGAGAACCGGCCACTGTTCAGTTGTATCTGCAGTTCTAGAAGTCTTACAACTGTAGACAAGAGGAAAAAGAAACTGGACAGAATTCTTGCAGGTCAGTCTAAGTTGGGACCACCAGGTTAAAACTGTTATGGGCATAGTCAAGACCAGAGCAAAGTTTAGGGACACATCTGCTCTTATGGACTTGTCAGCATAGCCCACTTAAATTTAGGGAGAAGTACTTACAGAAGTGTCTGCAAGGCAGGCTCATATAAACATGTGTGCCAACCTTGCAGACACAGGGAAAGAAAGGAGAAAATATATGGGCGGGAGTGCACCTGAAAGTTGGGATAGGCTGATAAAGATCCTAAATCATAGAGGCAACTATTTATCAGGACCTGTATTTCACCACCTAAATCCTGTCTACTTTGTCTCCATTTTGTCTCCTAACAGGAAAAGGAGGGCAAATCTCAACATGGAGAAGGTCTACATAGAAAATGAAGGAAAGCCAGAAAATGAAGGAAACTTAGACAATGAAGGAAAGCCAGAAGATGAAGTACAGCCTGAAAATGAAGGAGAGTCAAATGAGAAAGAAAAGCTAGAAGTGGAGAAGAGGTCAGAACAGGAACCAGAGGTCCAGAATGAGAGGAAACCAGACAATGAGAGACAACCAGCAGGTGAGGGGAAGCAAGAAAAGCAGGGCAAGTCCGAAGCTGAGGGAAATCCACTCAGGGAGGGCAAGCCGGAATCCCAGGCAAAGCCAGAGAGCCAGTCTCACGCTGCCGAAAAGCGCCCTGCTGAAGATTATGTGCCCCGGAAGGCAAAAAGAAAAACGGACAGGAAGACAGAGGATTCCCCCACAGACTGCAGATTCTCTGGGTTATGGCAGTAGAGGAGATTATCTTTTCATCTGTACTTTCCCCACTAAAGAACACAGATTACTTTTTGTCATAAAATAATTAATAAAAGATTTTAAAAATAGTAAAGTACATACAAAGCAATCAAAATAACTGCTTAGTGAGTTTATGAAAGTAGGGGATACACTTAAAATACCTGTTGTCAGAATGTGAAATGATGTGTGAAACACAATATCTCTGGGACTTGAAGCTGGAAGAATCAACTTGGCAGTTATTACAGATTCACTGCTGTAGAAAACAGTCCTGTGATCTGTGATTTGGGGATAAAACTTGCCTTCCAGGGCTATGGAAAAGATCAGATGATACACTGACTGTGTAAGCTGTGTTGGGCTGGCTCCTATGCTCTCCCCTGCACTATCAAGACCAGAACTCCATCAGATGTTTGAGAGAGGGCTGGGTGAAGTCTCAAGTGTGTCCATAAATAAATTCAGACAGCTGAGAGGTGGGTGCCACTCTTCCCTGGGTAATGCTGTGCCTGAAGCACACTCTACCTCTTCTCATGGGTCCTGTATTCTCTTAAGTGCCCCACTGCTGCTGGTGCAGTGAACTCTTCAAGGTAACACAGCTTCTTTGATTTCTCTAGAGTCCCTAGTGAGTTACACCCCACTATGTTCCCTACTGGCTTCCTAGATGGTGCTGCTGCTGCTGCTAAGTCATTTCAGTCGTGTCCGACTCTGTGTGACCCCAGAGACGGCAGCCCACCACGCTCCCCCATCCCTGGGATTCTCCAGGCAAGAACACTGGAGTGGGTTGCCATTTCCTTCTCCAATGCATGAAAGTGAAAAGTGAAAGGGAAGTCGCTCAGTCGTGTCCAACTCTTAGCGACCCCATGGACTGCAGTCTATCAGGCTCCTCCATCCATGGGATTTTCCAGGCAAGAGTACTGGAGTGGGATGCCATTGCCTTCCCCTGGTAAATAATCCACCTGCCAGTGCAGAAGACATATGATACATGGGTTTGATCCCTGGGTTGGGAAGATCCCCTGGACGAGGGCATGACAACCCACTACAGTATTCTCGCCTAGAGAATTCACATGGACAAAGGAGCCTGGTGGGCTAAAGTCCATAGGGTTGCAAAGAGTCAGACACAACTGAAGCAACTAAGCATGTACACGCACTCATGTTCCCTACTGAACTAAGGAGAAAGTCCCTCTTCTCACATTCAGTTCAGTTCATTCACTCAGTCATGTCCGACTTCGCAACCCCATGGACTGAAGCACACCAGGCTTCCCTGTCCAGCACCAACTCCCAGAGCTTGCTCAAACTCCTATCTATTGAGTCGGTGATGCCATCCAACCATTTCATCCTCTGTTGTCCCCTTCTCCTAATGCCTTCAGTCTTTCCTAGCATCAGGGTCATGAGTCAGTTCTTCGCCTCAGGTAGCCAAAATATCAGAGCTTCAGCTTCAGCATCAGTCCTTCCAATGAATATTTAGGACTGATTTGCTTTAGGATTGACTGGTTTGATGTCCCTGCAGTCCAAGGGACTCTCAAGAGTCTTCTCCAACAACATAGTTCAAAATTGAAGAAGCATCAATTTTTCAGCACTCAGCCTTCTTTATGGTCCAGCTCTCATATCCATACATGACTACTGGAAAAACCATAGCTTTGACTTTAAGGATCTTTGCTGGCAAAGTAATGTCTCTGCTTTTTAATATGCTGTCTAGGTTGGTCATAGCTTTTCTTTCAAGGACCAAGTGTCTTTTAATTTCATGGCTGCAATCACCATCTGCAGTGATTTTGGAGCCAAAGAAAATAAAGTCTGTCATGCTTTCCATTGTTTCCCCATCTATTTGCCATGAAGTGATGGGACCAGATGCCATGATCTTTGGTTTTTTTGATGTTGAGTTTTAAGCCAGCTTTTTCACTCTCCTCTTTCACTTTCATCAAGAGGCTCTTTAGTTCCTCTTTACTTTCTGCCATAAGGGTGGTGCCATCTGCATATCTGAAGTTATGGATATTTCTCCCAGCAATCTTGAATCCAGCTTGTGCTTCATCCAGCTTGGCATTTCTCATGATGTACTCTGCATATAAGTTAAATAAGCAGGGTGACAATATACAGTCTTGACTTACTCCTTCCTCAATTTGGAACCAGTTCATTGTTCCATGTCCAGTTCTAACTGTTGCTTCTTGACTTGCATACAGGTTTCTCAAGAGGCAGGTCAGGTGTTCTGGTATTCCCATCTCTTGAACAATTTTCCACAGTTTGTTGTGATCCACACAGTCAAAGGCTTTAGCATAGTCAATGAAGCAGAAGTAGATGTTTTTCTGGAATTCTCTTGCTTTTTCTATGATCCAACAGATATTGGCAATTTGATGTCTGGTTCTTCTGCAATTTCTAAATCCAGCTTGAACATCTTCAAATTCTCACTTAGCTGGTAAAGAATCTGCCTGCAGTGCAGGAGACCCTGGTTTGATTCCTGTGTCAGGAAGATCCACTGGAGAAGAGATAGGCTACCCACTCCAGTATTCTTGGGCTTCCCTGGTGGCTCAGTCGGTAAAGAATCCTCTTACAATACAGGAGACCTGGGTTTGATCCCTGGTTTGGGAATATCCCCTGGAGAAAGGAATGGCTACCCACTCCAGTATTAATGATAGCCTGGGGAATTCCACGGCCTGCATAGTCCTCGGGGTCATACAGAGTTGGACGTGACTTCTCACATTGCTGCTGCTGCTGCTAAGTCGCTTCAGTCATGTCCGACTCTGTGCGACCCCATAGATGGCAGCCCACCAGGCTCCCCTGTTCCTGGGATTTTCCAAGCAAGAACACTGGAGTGGGTTGCCATTTCCTTCTCCAATGCATGAAAGGGAAAAGTGAAAGTGAAGTCGTTCAGTCGTGTCCGACTCTTAGCGATCCCATGGACTGCAGCCCACCGGGCTCCTCTGTCCATGGGATTTTCCAGGCAAGAGTACTGGAGTGGAGTGCCATTGCCTTCTCCGACTTCTCACATTATAGTTTTATAAATGCTGACATGAAATGTGGAAAAATGCTTTGCAAAATCTTTCTTTTTTATCTATTTATTTTTTACTATACGGGTCTTTGTTACTGCACACAGACTTTTTCTAGTTGCGGAGAGTGGGGGCTTCTCTCTAGTGTGGTGCATGAGCTTCTCATTATGGTGGCTTCTCTTGTTGCAGGGCACAGGCTCTAGGTGCACAAGCTCAGTAGTTGTGGCTCACAGGCTTAGTTGCTCTGTGGTATCTGGGATCTTCCCAGACCAGGGATTGAATCCATGTCCCCTTCATTGGCAAGCAGATTCTTTACTGCTGGACCACCAGGGAAATCCCTGCAAAATCTTAATTAATGCATTTTTCAGGCATTATAATTAGCCTACTAGACTTTCCCTTTTCAAAATAAAGATTTTATCTTACTCATTTGGGTACCTATAACACATAATAAAAGCTTTAAAAATCAATACACTAATTACTGAGTCAGAACGCCTCAATTCTTGACCCAGTTCTGTCCCTGACTGAATACAACGCCTTGAGCATGTAATTTCATTCTTCAGCAACTGAAACTTGCCAATCCAAAAGGAACACAGCAAGAGAGGGGTTATACCATAATCCTTTGCTAAATAATTCTAACATTGGATATATAGTGTTTCTCAAAGTTTGCTAGCTACTAGCAGACAAATCACCTACCTTGATGTGTATCATCTACCTTGGTCTGCTTGCTTTCCAAATAAAGTCATTATTCCTTGCCTAAACACCTTGTCTCCCAAATTATTGGTCTGTCATGAGGTGGTGAGCAGAGCGAGCCTGGACTTGGGAACAAGGGCGGCTGAGCCAGCTGGGAGCTTTGCTGCTTGAGGCTAGCTAGCCCTGATCAGGGAATATTGGGGCAAGACCCTAGCAGCTGCTGGGACCATTTGTCCTGAGGATCTTCCCTTCAAAATTCCCTGAAGTGGCACTGGCTGCCCCAGCACTGGGCAGTTGAAGCAAGGAACTGACAAACTTCTGAGAGCTGACCAACTTGATTTTGTAGAATAAGTTCCTCCAGTGTGCACACTGGGAACATATTCCCCCCTCAATTTGGGCTTTTCCTTTATGGGACAAGTCAGTTTGATTGGGGTACCTTGTTGAAGAGGGAAATTATTGTTGGACTCTATCTGATTTAGAACCAGTTAGTTGGGAACTAGTTCATTGGTTTTGTTTTAGTTTTGTGTGCATTGATGCTAGAATTTGTTTGAGACTTTTGTATTAGAATTTGTATTTTTTTGTGTTTTGGTATTATTAAACTTATAAAAATGGGAAATATTTCACCTATCCCAAATATATGGGACATGTATGAGATATGTTAAGATCCAAAGAGTGATGGTCCCTGAATGGGTCACCCAAGTATTATATGATCTTGCAGTTAGAATTGTTTTGCAAAAGAGAGGAGATTCTACAGGTAGATATTTTTATGCTATTTCATCAGGAGGAGAAGAAATCAGAGGGTTGCCCCCTTATGGTATAGCAGTCTGAAGGGAAACCCAAGGGAGAACCTGTTCTACAAGGAGAAGAGAGAGGAAATGAGAGTGGAGACATATTATTTCAAAACTTAAAACCCCCTCTAACCTATCCAGTTTTCCCACTGGCTGAAAAGGCTGCACTGGCAGTTTTTCCAACTGCCCCTCACCATACCACCAACATATTCACTCCTTTCACCACCTCCTATTTCCCCTACCCATGAAAATCAAATAGAAGTTTCTATGTTCACCCCCAGAGCACAGGGCCCTGGCTTAGCATTACCATCTAAGGCCTTGGATGGACTTGAGGTGTCCAATTCTAATTTCCCCACAGGCGTCCTGGGTAACCGAGAGTGGGGAACAAGTTGATTGACTTTCTAATAGACATCACTCCCAAAACCTTCCCTATTTATTTGAAGAGGCTTGTAAGTATTAAACATAGAGGAAACAAAGTTATTCTAGGAGAAACTTCCCTATATCATGGAGATGCAAATGTCCTATCTGATCTTCTCAGGAACCCTCATCTTTGCCATACTTTTAAAATGCAAAATTTGAAAAGATGGTAAAGTAATTTAGAAATTAATTTGTTAAGGGTAAATAGAAATTCCAACTGTGTTTCTGTAAATATTTGGCCATCCAGACAAGTGAGCTTGATTTGTTCCATCTTCAGAAACCTAACTTTAATCCAACCACTTTTGTAAACTGATGGGTTTTACATTTCTGTACCTGACTCAGGGCTGAAATTGTGAAATGAGAACTATGAAGTCTCTCTGTTTGCTTCTGTGTTTGCATGTGTCTCTGTCTTTGGATAACATTGTTAAGGTTGATTTGTGGATGAGCTCTGTTCAGCTGGCTTAAAGAAACGTAAGTGCTTACAAACCAAACAATTCTAAGTAAAAGAAAAATTAAGCTAAATGAGTTTCAGTTTCACTTGAACTGGGAAATGTTCAATATTAAATTAATACCTGGCATTAACATTTAAATTTATTGATCCAATTAATATAGATCTGTCTTCAAAGTCATCAACATTAAGTATAATACTTTAACTGCATTTAGATTTAATACAAATTAAATGAAATCTTGTTCTATCTGTTGCAAATTTGTCAGCAAGAAAAATAACTTGATATGTTGAAACTTTAAAGTAAATATAAACAAAATAAGAGCTTCTGGTAAACTCTATAAGAATAATTATGTTTTAAAAATCATCTAAAATAGTGTCTCTGGATTTTAGTAACTATTACTTGCCTCTTGGTTTTCACTAGAAACTAAGGTTTTCAAGAGTCAGGGATTCTAAATTAAATATATAATTAGGGCTACTGAAAATAATATTTCAGTATGTGTTTTTGGTTAGGAAGGTATAAGGAATAGAACTACATTTTACTGAGAAAGTTTTATGCATGGTCAGGATTAATAAAATTTAGATTGAAGTTAACTAAGTAAATGGATTTTGATAAGTAAGTTAACACAAGACTAGAATTTGATCTGTTAGAAGTGCTCCTTTTTGATAACAGATTATATGAGCTTCTGTGCCCTCAGGTGACCCATATTTTTTTCTTTTAATCATTTTGTGACTTTAGTTAAATAAGTATTGTTTCACAGTGACCTATGATCCTGTTGTGTTTAAAAGCTTTTTGGTATTTTTTGATAAAAGTTCCCAAGTCAAATTATAAGGAAGTTCCTTTGACCTTTAGCTAACTTTGGGATGCTTCAAAGGGCCCCCTGAAACACCCCAGAGAGAGATACTAAATTAGTTAAGTTCACTTGGTATGTTAGATTACATGTGAAGTGTTGTCAAATGAGTAATAAGTCTTCTTATGTTATATTGTATGGTAAATGCTACAGGTATTCTAGAGATTATATGGAGTTCCTAAAATTCTGATACATCCTGGTAAAATTATCAATCATACTTCTAGCTATTATCTGAAAGTGTTATATGTCCCAGCAGTAACCAAGTTACTTTGTCAATTGCATTATAATCAGATTTAAATGTGCCTTCTTAAGTCTTTTGTCATTATAGAGTTACGGCTTCACTATGATGCCATTGCAAAAAACACTTCCTCGGCAAGATTTATAAAAAGGACTTTTGGGATAAATACAAGTCTCTGATATTCAGACCATAATCCTGAACTAAGAAACTGAAGAATGGGAAAACTAATGGCTTTATAACCTGTCAACAGAAGGGATTGGACACATAGGACTGTGTGAACTGGTGAATATGCTTATAATATTTATGGTTTCTGTCTGAAAAATTACTGACTTAATTCTGTGTCTTTTCAAGGGTAAGGAAAACCTTCCCCTTACACAAATTATGACTTATAGTAATTTGGTAAATTATTAGCATTGTAAACAGAATTGAAACATTTATCTTTTTCTGTCTACCTGGTTAATCCTGCCAGTAGCATATGCTTGTCTCAAAGATTAAGCCATGCATGTCTAAGTGCACAGGGCTGGTACTGTGGACGGCTCATTAAATCAGTTATGGTTCCTTTGGTCACTTATAACAACTGAATTACAGCTAGTTACACTAATCTTTGTTTTAATTTGCTCTTTCTTTCCAAATTTTTTCTGCTTTGTGTCTCCGTGCTGTACTATGTCCTTGTCAATGTTACTAGTTGAATTACTTATATCCTGTCTATTTTATCAGATTGTTGTTTCTCTTAATATCCAGTGTGTAACCAGGCCTCCAACAAAAATTCTATGGCTGACAAAAAGAACTATACAGAAATGCTATGTTCTGGTGGGGAAATTTGTTTCTCACAAGGGTACATGATAGAAATTGTGAAACTAATTTAACTATATACTAGATTTAATTATGGAGAAGGCAATGGCACCCCACTCTAGTACTCTTGCCTGGAAACTCCCATGGACAGAGGAGCCTGGTAGGCTGCAGTCCATGGGGTCGCTAAGAGTCGGACACGACTAAGCGACTTCACTTTCACTTTTCACTTTCATGCATTGGAGAAGGAAAAAAAAACACTCCAGTGTTCTTGCCTGGAGAGTCCCAGGGACGGGGGAGCCTGGTGGGCTGCCGTCTCTGGGGTTGCACAGAGTCGGACACGACTGAAGTGACTTAGCAGCAGCAGCAGAGTTAATTAAATAATTAAATAAATTATGCATAAAGGAGAACCAGGTTTCTCACTGTCAGAGATAGAAATTAAAAATAAAAAATAAGAGGAGAGAAAGCTAAATGGATATGTGTAGTACTGGATTACAGTCACATGTATTAGTATGAACTTGTGTGTGTCTTTATGTCATTTGTATCTATAGAGATACAAATAGCTATAGATATACATGGTAAATAAATGTAGAGATTGTATATATACAGTTTGATATGCATCTCCTTGATCTATCAGCTGACAAATTTGAGAAGCAATGACACCCAAGTAGCAACCAGAATACCCTGCACTCAGATCTTAATTACTAAATATGATTATCCAATAAAATTAACCAAGACTTCTCAGAGAAATGGCTGATTATTGGGCTGGGAAAAGGATAAAACCAGATGAATCTGGAAGATTCCATAGTACCAGAAAGCAAGGAAGCAGAAAAAGGATAAAGGTATGCCAACCTGAAAGAGCTCCCAATTGCCAAGGCTAGAAAATTTGGGCAAAAAAACCCCAAATGATTGTATTGTGTCATAACCCTGAAGACTTAAAAATCCATGTGTCACACTGATAGGAACAAATAATTGTATGACTAAATAAATGGGAGAGTATATTTCTTACATAATAATTTCAAATATTAAATGTAGAAGGAAATGAGGGATATGAAGAGCTACCCTCAGAACATCACAGTAATATTTTTTTCAAATCCACAGAATGTTTGCACAGTCTCAAGTTATCTAACCCCATATATTTATCAATTACTGTGGTTGTTTTCAGACATATCCACAAATTCTTTGATGTTCCTCCCTCCAGGAAGTAGAGTTTAATTCCCTTCCTCTCTAATATGGGCTAGACTTAGTAACTTGCTTCTAAACAAACAGAATACGAAAAGAGAAAAACAGTAATTTTACAAGTGGAGAAACGCAGCAGTCATCTTAATCAAATGATCACAGTTAACCTCACCAGTGATCAGTCATGCTGATGTCATGTAACCCTGACATTGTGATAAAAAAGGACACTTTCCCCAAATTAATAACAGCCACTGTAATTATAAGAAAACATAAGACAAATCCAAATTGAGGACCATTTTACAAAATACCTCACTCTTTAGAAGTGTCAAGGTTATGAAAAATAAGGAAAGACTGAGAAATTGTCATAGAATAAAGAGACATATTAACCAAATGCAACACTGTGTGCTGGATTGAATCCTGGGACAAGAAAAGGATAGTAGTGAAAAACCTGGAGAAATCGGAATAATTCTGTGATTTAGTTAATTGTAATGCACAAATGTTCATTTGTTTTTTTTATAAATATACCACAATTATTAGGCAAAGCAGGATGAAGTGTTTACAGAAATGCTTTGTACTATCTTTCAAACACTTCTTTAGAACTAAAATTATTTCAACACAAAAAGTTTAAAAAATAAACTAGACTGAGTTTCAAGAACCCAAAACAAAACTCTCTTAATGAATGAAAGTGATTGAATAGTTGAGAAAACAAACTGAAACATAATTGAACAAATTCATTATTCAGTGAGAAAGGGAAGATTTGACAGACCACAGCTGACAGCAATTACTGGAAAAAATAAAATTATTCCATGATTATACCAGAAAATTAGAACTACTTAATAAATTCATTGCATGCATATATATATATATATATATATATATATATATATGCACTATGTGTTTGTGTGTGGAATAGTACTCTCTAAATACTGTTCTGCCACTTAATTCATTCAAAAATACGACTTCAATATAATTTGCTGTCACTGCATGTGCATTATTTCATTACTTTTAATTTCTGCACAACTTCCACAGTATGGATAATTTATTTAACCATTCTCTTCTGAGTGAAAATTTAAATCGTTTCTGTCACCTTGAACTTTCATCACTGGAGTGGTTACAAAGTTGAACCAGATAAGGTTTTTTGTTCTAATGGACTTACAGATAAATAAGGGATTCAAAGTAGAAAGTCAAAAAAACAGGGGGAAAGCGTTAGGATAGGTAAATAGAATGCCTCAGAGATAAGGTAGCACAGGCAACTAAGGCAGAATCAAGAGGTCAGCAAAAAAGACTTTCTTTCCACTATAAACTTAATTTTTAACAGCACCCAGAGAGCAGCAATAGCACTGTCTCCCCAACAACTCTGGTTTTTTGCCACAGGAAAAAGTTGCCTGGTCTAAGCTGTAGTACAGCTAAAATGTGCCTCCCTGCAACCCAGCAACATGCTCCACACAGATGTGAACCTCAAGGCTTAAGCAAAGCAATCTCAAGAATCTAGCTGAGGTGAGTCTTGAGCATTCTGTCACGTAGTAAGAAAGTCTAAGCAGACCAACTCAAGGATTCCTATGACTGTGGTCAACACAGGTACCATGGGGACATATGAAATGGCAGTGGTTATGACACAGCATTTCAGGTTCACAGTAATTCATAAACATTATGCCCTTGACAACTAGAAACTCTTGGCTACAAAAATCTACAATGTGTGCAGCATTTAGGTGAGAGTTCAGGAAAGTCGGCAGAATTATCTGGAAGAGATGAAAAGTTGTACTTCAAATCATGTTCATTTGCTTGGATGTAGCAAATGTCTATTTTGAAGAGTTTTTGGACCTTGTGAAACTTATGCATGCCAAATTCCCAAAAGTGAAGGAACACAGTGACAGGAGGGATGGTAGATGACTTTACTTTCTGGGTTTTTTTTTGTTGTTGTTGTTGTTTTGAGTTTACTTTCTGAAGCAGAGACATACAATCTAAGTAGAAATCTGCTTGGGCACTGTGTGCACCACTCACATCAGAACATGAGTGGATTCATGCTCAGTTGAGCAAAGTGATGAAATGTGTTGGGTCTACTTGCACTCCAGAGGGGTTTATCATCTCAGACGGCAGCTGCTTTCAGTCCATGCTCTGTAGCCAAACCTTTGGATCTGCAGCAGATTTAGCCATGTCGGGAGGGATGTTTTCAAGCCATAGACAGCATACTAGAGAAACGAGGGAGAGAAACAGCCATCTCAAGCTCTTCTATGGGATAAACTTTGAAATAACAATAAGAAATATGCAGGAGTTGTTGAATTCAGAGCTTCAGCAAATAACTTCTAAAGGGAACATAGAAAACAATATTCTAGATGTCATAGGCTTATATAAGAGCTCCTTTCTCCTCCCCTCACACCACTTGAAAGGCTGTGGACTTTGGAGCTATCCCTAGGGCTCTCCTGGTGCACAAAAACAGAATATTGATTGGGTCAGAGGGGCAGGGTGTCTACTCTCCAGAACTCACGTCTTCATTATTTAAATCAATATGTACTGCCTTTTCTTTCCTTTTTAAAAATAGTTCTTAATTGACTATAATGCTCTGGTTTCCAAAAATCTTACATTTAAAAGCTACTGTGATTAACTTAATTTAAAAGTAGCTGAGGCAAAAATATACAATGGATTAAAGACAATCTCTTTAACAAGTGGTGCTGGGAAAACTGGTCAACCACCTGTAAAAGAATGCAACTAGAACACTTTCTAACACCATACACACACAAACTCAAAATGGATTAAAGATCTAAATGTAAGACCAGAAACTATAAAACTTCTAGAGGAAAACATAGGCAGAACACTCTCTGACATAAATCACAGCAAGATCCTCTATGACCCACCTCCCAGAATAACAGAAATAAAAGCAAAAACAAACCAGTGGGACCTAATTAAACTTTAAAACTTTTGCATAATGAAGGAGACTATAAACAAGGTGAAAAGGCAGCCTTCACAATGGGAGAAAATAATAGCAAACGAAGCAACTGACAAAGAATTATCTCCAAAATATACAAGCAGCTCATGCAGCTCAATTCCAGAAAAATAAATGACCCAATCAAAAAATGGACTAAAGAACTAAACAGACATTTCTCCAAAGAAGACATACAGATGGCTAACAAACACATGAAAAGATGCTCAACATCACTCATTATCAGAGAAATTAAAATCAAAACCACAATAAGGTACCATCTCACACTGGTCAGAATGGCTGCTATCAAAAAGCCTACAAACAATAAATGCTGGAGAGGGTACAGAGAACAGGGAATGCTCTTACACTGTTGGTGGGACTGCAAACTAGTACAGCCACTATGGAGAACAGTGTGAAGATTCCTTAAAAAACTGGAAATAGAACTGTCATACGACCCAGCAATCCCAGTGCTGGGCATACACACCAAGGAAACCAGAATTGAAAGAGACACATGTACCACATGTTTATCACAGCACTGTTTACAATAGGTAGGAAATGGAAGCAAACTGGATGTCCATTGGCAGACGAATGGGTAAGAAAGTTGTGGTAATATACACAATGGAATATTACTCAGCTATTAAAAAGAACACATTTGAGTCAGTTCTAATGAAGTGGATGAATCTGGAGCCTATTATACAGAGTGAAGTAAGTCAGAAAGAAAAACACCAATACAGTATATTAATGCATCTATAGGTCAGGAAGCAACAGTTAGAACTGGGCATGTAACAACAGACTGGTTCCAAATAGGAAAAGGAGTACGTCAAGGCTATATATTATCACCCTGCTTATTTAACTTATTCGCAGAGTACATCATAAGAAACGCTGGGCTGGAAGAAGCACAAGCTGGAAACAAGATTGCCGGGAGAAATATCAGTAACCTCAGATATGCAGATGACACCACCCTTATGGCAGAAAGTGAAGAGGAACTCAAAAGCCTCTTGATGAAAGTGAAAGTGGAGAGTGAAAAAGTTGGCTTAAAGCTCAACATTCAGAAAACGAAGATCATGGCATCTGGCCCCATCACTTCATGGGAAATAGATGGGGAAACAGTGGAAACAGTGTCAGACTTTATTTTTGGGGGCTGCAAAATCACTGCAGATGGTGATTGCAGCCATGAAATTAAAAGACGCTTACTCCTTGGAAGGAAAGTTATGACCAACCTAGAGAGCATATTCAAAAGCAGAGACATTACTTTGCCGTAGGTCCATCTAGTCAAGGCTATGGTTTTACCAGTAGTCATGTATGGATGTGAGAGTTGGACTGTGAAGAAAGCTGAGCACCGAAGAGTTGATGCTTTTGAACTGTGGTGTTGGAGAAGACTCTTGAGAGTCCCTTGGACTGCAAGGAGATCCAACCAGTCCATTCTGAAGGAGATCAGCCCTGGGATTTCTTTGGAAGAAATGATGCTAAAGCTGAAACTCCAGTACTTTGGCCACCTCATGTGAAGAGTTGACTCATTGGAAAAGACTCTGATGCTGGGAGGGATTGTGGGCAGGAGGAGAAGGGGACGACAGAGGATGAGATGGCTGGATGGCATCACCGACTCAATGGACGTGAGTTTGTGTGAACTCCAGGAGTTGGTGATGGACAGGGAGGCCTGGCATGTTGCGATTCACGGGGTCGCAAATAGTCGGACACAACTGAGTGACTTAACTGAACTGATGGAATTTAGGAAGATGGTAACGACGACCCTATATGCAAGACAGCAAAAGAGACACAGATGTAAAGAATAGATTTTTGGACTCAGGGCACTCAAACCTGGTGCACTGGGACAACCCAGAGGGATGGGATGGGGAGGGAGGTGGGAGGGGGATTCAGGACTTACGGGGGCAGGCAGGACACATGTACACCTGTGGCTGATTCATGTCAATGTATGGCAAAAACCACCACAAAATTGTAATTACCTTCCAATTAAAATAAATTAATTAAAAAATAAAAGTAGCTGAGTGCTCTATTGATGTACTGAAATTGCTCAGGGACAAAGATGAAGGTGAAGGCATGTACTATCTGGCTCTTGGTCAGGTGTGCACCAGTGAGCTGACTGATCTCTCTCTTATGACTATTTAGGAAAACAGGGCAATATCCTCTGTCAGTAGCTCCATAAAAATGGTGTTAGTGTTGTTCTGACTACCCATAAGCACAATCAACAGAGGAGGAAACAATGAAATTTCTGCTCCAGTTTTGTGCAAGCAGGGAAGATTCGTCTGTGAGCCAATTGGCATACAGCTCGTTCTGAATCTCTGAAATTTCTGAGAGATGCACTGTTTAAAGTCCCAATAGCCACTCAAGCAGCTTGAGAGCTGGAGCCTGCCCCCACTCCCCATTAGCAACCCACATCTGAATATCTGCCTGGTTAGAAAACCCCACCAACATACACACCAATACACAGGAAAGGGGAAAGGTACAAGGCAACCTTTGCTGAGCGCAATATGAGGGGTGCAGACCCTATGTGCAGCATTGACAGGGGAGGGAGAGCTCACTTCCAGCTGGGGAGGCTTTTTAGAGGCTGGGTGATGGAGCTAGGTCCCTAAGAATGAGCAGGACCAGGATCTAGGAGCAAGAGGAGTGCAATCAGGAGGACGAAAATGGGATGCAAGGACAAAGAGAGAGAAGAGAGCACATTTGGGCACAGTGAATGAGAGTTCCTTTTGGATGGGGCAGAAAAGTAGATGACAAGTGTGGCTCAATTCTTACCAACATTGAATGTCAGGATGAGAAAAACAGGATATACTTCACAGATGGGTTGCCATCCAGAGCCTTTGAGCAGGAGAATGACAAGTTGAAAATAAGGAAGAGTGAAGTTTAATTTGACAGAAATGTGCAAAGTAAATTGAGAAGGGATAAGGAGGTGTGTGGAGAAGGCAATGGCACCCCACTCCTGGTACCAACATAGCTCCAAGTACCAGTGGATGCTGGGTTACAGGAATATCAGTTTCCTCTTTTAACCAATATTTTTACAGCAATAATGTTCTCTCTGCTTTCCGATTATAACAAATATTTTTACAGCAATAATGTTCTCTCTGCTTTCCGATTATAACAATTACGTATGTTTTTCATGGAACAAACTGATACCAGATTACCTCAAGAGTGGCCTGCATGAATGAAAATTCCACTGCTAAAAAGCCTCACACCAAACTGTCAGAACTCATCAGGAACTCTCTCCTTTCTGTATTCCAAGAGTGTGTGAGAGTTATTTTCCAACACATTTTTTTTGAGTTTCAAATTAAAGTAGACTCCATGGAAAGGAGGCTTTTCTATAGATTCATCTGATTAGCAAGACACTGGATCCTACAGAGGCCGTAAGAAGAGGAAGCCTGAAGCCTCCACTTAAAACTCAACCAGAAGCCATGCAGCAGTCCTCACAAACGGTCATACATCTAACACTTTACAGCATGAGTTTAACCTGAAAGAGAAAAACTAGTGGATTACTTACATAAAACTGCTAACAAGAGAAAACTGGGCCTCTTCCCACCGATTAATTTGGCGTCAGTTTTAAAAGGAGCTGTTTTAATAAGATTTAAAAAAACATTTTCTAACACATCAATATGTTGTGAAAACTGTCATTTCATTTGCAGCTATCAGAAAACTTTTCCAAAGTCTTAAAAATTGATGTAACTAATTTGTCTTCCATATTGTGTCAAATATTGCTTATGTGGCATTTCTTTTTTAAACATCATTTTTAAAGGGTAAGCTTATTGTTTAAAACATTAAAGCAGAAAACTATTTAAGAGAACTAGTAAAAAAAAAAAATCCCACACTCTCACTCCCAGATTCTTTTCTAGCCGCCCTCTTGCCCCTTTTTAATGCTAGACAGGACTTCAAGGGAAATGGTGGACTGTAGGATCTTGGGAGGGAGGAGAGGAGGTGAAATTGGAAGCAGGAGAAAGAGATGATTCCCCAAAGAAGGAGAAATTGTCTATCCACCCCGAGAGGCTGATTCTCCCTGGTAACCCGAGAAAGACGAATAGAAACTGCAGGAAGAAGATACCAGTTTTATTGTCTCTGATTGGCAAATATGAAAAAAAAGATTGACAGTATCAAATGGAGGGAACGCAGGGGGCGGGCTGCAGTGTTAAATGGGAGGAGTAACCGAGGACTCGAGCTCATTGATGACGCGACCCTCACGTGACCAGGAGTCGACGTGTGCAGAAGTCCTTATAGTCCAGGGCCTGTTTCCCAGGAGCAGCTCCCTATAGCTGGAGAAGGAGAAAAGTGCCCCGGATCCTTTCAGGTCAGTATAAAGCTGGGCGCTGCCTTCGGGTCCCTGGGGTCTAGGGGTCAGATAACAGAAATCAAGCGTAGCCGGTACTACTTTCCTAACACCACGGTTCCGCTAAACTTCCATTTTTGTGCAGGAAATTTTGGGCAGTTTGGGGTGGAGAGGGAGAAGGGTAGCTAATTGAGGATCCCAAGAGAGACACAGAAACAATTTAGAAACAACTTGAGTCGCTCACTCCCTGCCTGAAGGGAACCGGTGGGCACCGGGGAGGGAGGGCGGGGTTGCCTTATAAGGATCGCGAGGATGAGGACGTGGGGAAACTTTAGACGAACAAGGCCTAGAATCGTTCAAGGGACCCGTGATTCAGGTACTGACCTCCTCACCAAGCAGTCTTGTCGGTCTGCAGGACTCTTGGTCTTTGGGGAGCGACCCAAATCGACTGAGGGAAGAGGGAGGAAAATTCCCTGGATCCCTGCAGGTCAGTGTAAAGGTGCAGTTGCCTCCTGTTCCTGGGGGTGGGGGTGGGGGTGGGGGTGGGGTGTGAGTGCAGATGACACCGAAGCCCATCCCGGGGTCACTGCAGCCTCTCCCCATCCGGATGAAGCCAGAGGCCTGTGCAGAGCCTGCAGCGGAAATGGGGCGGGGGAGGGGGGAGACTGGAGAGACGTGGAAGGGGGAGGGGAGGCCAGAGACTGGACCAGCCGGTCTCAGGTGAGAGGTAGAAGGTTGGAATGGCTTGGGAAAGCCTAAAAGGGCGGGAGTGTTGGAGATCGGAGGCGAGGGAGGGGTTAATTGCTTCCGCGCTGCTCGCTGCTCCCTGCTCCTGTTTCGGTGCTAGGAGAGGCCTGTAGCAGGGCCTGCTGGGAAATGGTGGGCTGGAGCGGGAGGAGAGAAGATGGAGCTGGAGCGGGAGGGGGAGGGTGGGGAGGGGGAGAGAGGGGAGGAGCCAGGGGAGTTCAGAGCCTGAGGATCTAGCCTTTTCTAGTTGGAAAACTTTGACAGTTAAGAGACCTAAATGAGAAGAAGCCAGTCTCTATGGAAACCCATGCTCTAGCTGCTGGTTCATTTGCCTGGCATCTAGTTGTTTTGTTCCTTTGTTTTCCAGGGTTAATTTATTCAAAAAGGAAATCGAAAAATACTCAACATGCAAAAATCTTGTGGAGAAAATGAAAGAAAACCACAGAACATGCCAAAGGCTGAGGAAGACCGCCCTTTGGAAGCTGTACCACAGGAGGCAGAAGGAAATCCTCAACCTTCTGAAGAAGGTGTAAGCCAGGAAGCAGAAGGAAACCTTAGAGGAGGGCTGACTCAGCCTGGTCAGGGATATAAAGAGGACTCTCCTGTTAGGCATTTGGACCCTGAAGAAATGATAAGAGGAGCAGATGAGTTGGAAAGGCTTAGGGAAGAGATAAGAAGAGTAAGAAACAAGTTTGTGATGATGCATTGGAAGCAAAGACATTCACGCAGCCGTCCTTATCCCGTGTGCTTTAGGCCTTGAATTCTTTTTTTGTCCGATATTAAAATCTTGCCCCAGCTTTCTGTTAGCATTTTCTGATGTATCTGTGACTTTTGCTTTACTTTTAATCATCTGGTGGAGTTTTGTTTTAGGTGTAGTTTCCTTGTTTTCAGCATCTGCATTTTGTATTTTGACACATTCTCTAGGTCTATTTTTCGATTGGGAAATTTCACACATATGCATGAAAATATGTTCATTTCATATTGTAAAGTAAAACATAACAGGTTACAAAGCAGCATATTTAGTACCAGCTCACATATGTAGGAGAAAGTCTCAAATTGTGTGTGTGCGCGCGTGTGTATACATACACGCATATATCAGAAATCTAACTGTGCTTGTTTCTGTGTGCTGTTTTTTTTTTTGCTTATATGTATTTTTTAATGAACACATCACACACACAAAGAGAATTAAAGTTTTTTTATTAATTAAAGAGTCAATCAAATAATTTGCAACCAGCTTATAAGGGCAATGGGGGCACTTAAAATCTTGATGAAAGAACTATTGAAAAAATGTAAACCTCAAAATACCTCTGGATCTCTTAGCCAGAGGAATAAAACTGGCAATTATTACAGATACACTTGCTTAAGACTTGATCTTTTCATGGGAAAACACTTGTCTCACAGGGCTGCTGTGGGGAAGAAATGAGGTGACTGAGCTGTACTTGGTGGGCTCTTCTTCCCACCTATACATATAGAACCCCAACCCATTGCAGAACATCAGTTTTGAGGGAGGGTCCTAGTGTGACTCAACCTGTGCTCAGGAACAAGTCCAATAGGCAGGGAAGTGGGGGCTTCCATGCCAGGCCTCTGCCATTGAGCCCCACCCCTGGTTTCCCTGGGTCCTGCCATGCCTGCTGGGCACTGGAGTCCTCCAGTGCCAAAACCCCACTGAGTTTCCTGGTGTCCCCAGTGGGTTGAACCCCCACTCTTCTAAATCTCTGCTTTATAATGATGCTTAACACAGTGGGAGGACTTCCCAGGGGGCTGAGTGGTAAAGAATCTGCCTCTGATGCAGGAGACGCAGGTTCGATCCCTGGGTCCCTGAGTCGGGAAGATCCCCTGAAGAAGGAAATGGCAACCCACTCCAGTATTCTTGCCTGAAAAATCCTATGGACAGAGGAGCCTGCCGGGTTATATATAGTCCAGGGGGTCGCAAAGAGTCAGACATGACTTAGCGACTAAAAAACAACCACAAGTGGGGGCTGTTCCAGGATTGCATGGGCAACAATGTGATGCAGAATTCTTAGCAACAGTCCCATCCAATTTCAACCACAGGATACCTCATCCATAGGAGTCAGACAGGATGAGTCCATTTTGGGAATTGGACTAGCGTTCAAATTTGAGTAAAAGATGCCACTCTATAGTCAGAGTTGCTGCTTTAAGGCTAAAACTGAAGTTTTGTCTTCTTTTGTGGGATGGTCTCTCCCTGAAGGCTCCTGGCAGGCCTGTCCTACTGGTTCAGAAGACTCGGAATATGTGTAAATTGCAAAAAGTAATACAGGAAACAGATCTAAGGGAACAGTTCCCTTCATCCCATCCCCAATCGATAACGTGGGGAAAAAGAAAACTTGAAAGGTAAAAACTTTATAAATACACTTAAAGTAGAATGGCTACTATATAAATATTAGAAGTTATATTTTCCCTACATAACAAAGACTATCTTTTCCTTCTGATATCCACACATACTTGTGACACATCATGTTTCAATATTTAATTGAATTTTTATTTAATTGACTTTCTGATTGATTTTTGCTAAGGAGCCAGTTGTTGTTTAGTCACTAAATTGTGTCCAGCTGTTTTGTGACCCCATGGACTGTAGGCCACCAGGCTCCTCTGTCCATGCAATTTTTTCAGGCAAGAATATTGGAGTGGATTGCCATTTCCTTCTCCAGGGGATCTTCCCAACCCAGGGATTGAACCTGCATCTCCTGCATTGCAGGTGGATTCTTTACTGCTGAGCCACAAGGTTTGTGCAAATTCTGTCATTGACTCAATAATCTTCCACAAGTTCTTTTATCATTCTAGTATTATGACAAGCAATTCCAGGAAGAAACAGTTCATGGAATGGATTGCACTTCAAATGTTTTATCAAAGCCTTGCATAATTACCTGCATCAGAATCACCTGGGGAGCATCTTCAAAATACTGATTTCTGGGCCCCACCTAAGACTCACTATCTGGAGGTGGGCTGTGGAAGTTTCAGTTAACAACTTGTTGGTCAGGCTGGATTCTGGCCGGAGTGAGATGAAGGTCCAGGAACTCACTTGCCAGCATTATAAGACTGGTTGAATCCAGCCCCCTGGCACTGAGGGATGGCACTGGGGCAGGATGTAGAAGGGCTCCAGCAAGGAGGCATACCCCTCTTCAGGATGGTCTGACATTGGCTTCTCTGCTCCAGCCTGCAGCAGGTGCCAGACTCTTCTAGACTGATGGCCAGGCTGTCCTGGATATGTGTACCTGAAGGATCACTGTCCCCATTGCAGGTCAGAGCACTAGACTTCCTTTCTTCCCTTTTTCCTTCACAAGGAGGCTTGATGGGAGCTTTTTTTTTTTTTTTTTAACTGTTTGAAAAACTTTATTTATTTTTTTTACGGAATAGCATTTTATTTTAAATATAGCTGTGTGTACATGTCGATCCCAAACTCCTAATCTATCCCTTCCCTCAACTCTTCTCTGGTAAAAAGTTTGTTCTCTAAGTCTGTGAATCTGTTTTTTGTGTGTAAATAAGCTCATTTGTATCATTTTCTTTTTAAGATTCCACATATAAGCTACATCATATATTTGCCTTTCTCTGTCTGACTTACTTCATTTAGTATGATAATCTCCAAGTCCATTCATGTTGCTGCAAATGGCATGGCATTATTTCATTCTTTTTAATGGAATAATATTCCATTGTATATATGTACATACCTCAGCATAATAAAGGCTGTATACAACAAACCTATATCATATTCAATGGTGAAAAGCTGAAAGCATTTTCCCTAAGATCAGGAACAAGGCAAGAATGTCTACTCTCTCCACTTTTATTCAACATAGTTTTGGAAGTCCTAGCCATGGCAATCAGACAAGGAAAAGAAATAAAAGTAATCCAAATTGGAAAAGAAGAAGTAAAACTGTCACTGTTTGCAGATGACGTACGCACATAGAAAGTCCTAAAGATGCTACCAGGAGGTGACTAGAGCTCATCAGTGAGTCTGGTAAAGTTGCAGGATACATAATTAATAACAGAAATCTCTTACATTAACAACAAAACATCAGAAGGAGAAATTAAGCAATCAATCCCATTTACCATCACAGCAAAAAGAATAAGATAGATAGGAATATACCTACTTAAGGATGGGAAGTTTTAAAGGGAAAAAAGACTTCAAAGTTCAGTAACTGAAAACATTGGCTTTGATCATCTTTGGCCAAGGGGGATAGGTCTTAAACAAGATCTGCCTCATGCCTCTCCCACCCCCCTTGCTCAGACTTCCAGAAGGGCCTCTGTTGTGTCCGCCTGTTTGGGGCTTCCCTGGTGGCTCAGTGGTAAAGAATCTGCCTGAAATGCAGGAGACCTGGGTTCAAGGGTCGGGAAGATCCCTTGGAGAAGGGAATGGCAACCCACTCCAGTATTCCATGGACAGAGGAGCCTGACGAGCTACAGTCCATGGGTTGCAAAGAGTCAGACACGACTGAGCACATGCAGCTCTGATCTGTAGTGCCTTTAGTTCTGTGTGTGGCTGATGCAGTGCTTCTGATGTCTGCATGGGTCCAGATCCAGAGACAGAGGAGAGCCCAGGTGGAGGAAGCTTGCAAAGGCACGTGGCCCTACTGCTCAGGAGAAAAGGATTGTTGCCTCCTGTTTAAACAACCCTGTGCACTATAGTCCTAGCCCACAACTTGGGGACCAGGGTAGTCAAGTTATGAACTGGCATGAAGATGCTTTTGCAGGCATTGATGGTGGAGGAAGCAATGCCATTGTGATCGTTGTTCTTTAGGTCTGTCATCTGAGAAATCAATACTGCTTTTTCTGGTTGGGCAATAAGGTGAAGATGAACTTGGCTTTAGGAATGCAAAATGGTTAAGTTCATGACCTTGCTGTACTGTGCTCTGCTAACTTGCTTCAGTCGTGTTTGACTCTTTGCAACCCTATGGACTGTAGCCCGCCAGGCTCCTCTGTCCATGGGATTATCTAGGCAAGAATACTGGAGTGGGTTGCCATGCCCTCCTCCAGGGGATCTTCCCGACCCAGGGATCCAACTCTTGTCTCTTCTGGCAGGTGGATTCTTTATCACTAGCACCACCTCAGGTTCCAATCTGGACTCTTCTTACAGTATGTGACCTTACATAAATCCTTTCTTGGAGACCCGTGGGTTTCCCAGACATAAAAATCTTGGATCAAAGATAAAGTTTCCTCTCCATTACCATCATTGCTTTTATCATAATTATCATCGTCATCACCATCATGATCAAGGGATAGTACTGAGTGAATACCCAATGGATTCCTGTTGGGCACATATCTCATACTGTGAAGGCTTGTAACAATCGGTGGCCAAGCCTTGGAAATCTATCCTCTGAATGGGTGGACACAGTATAGTCAAAAACTACTGGCTAGTTTTGAATCCTCTAATAATTAGAAGTGTGAGGACAGATTGGTTCATTCATCTGTAGAATGAGTATAACCCACAAGATTGTTATGGGAAGTAAATACAGAAAACGATGAAATTCCTGGCATATAATAGGCTTTCAGACAATGTTAGACCTTTGATCATCATTATCATGTGTTGTCATTATCATTGTCATCATCATTATCATCAGTTCAGTTCAGTCGCTCAGTAGTGTGACTCTTTGCAACCCCATGAATTGCAGCACACCAGGCCTCCCTGTCCATCACCAACTCCCGGAGTTTACCCAAACTCATGTACATTGAGTCGGTGATGCCATCCAGCCATCTCATCCTCTGTCGTCCCCTTCTCCTCCTGCCCTCAATCTTTCCCAGCATCAGGGTCTTTTCAAATGAGTCAGCTCTTCGCATGAGGTGGCCAAAGTATTGGAGTTTTAGCTCTAGCATCAGTCCTTCCAGAGAACACCCAGGATTGATCTCCTTTAGGATGGACTGCTTGGATCTCCTTGCAGTGCAAGGGACTCTTAAGAGTCTTCTCCAACACCACAGTTCAAAAGCATCAACTCTTTAGCATTCAGCTTTCTTTATAGTCCAACTCTTACATCCCTGCATGACTACTGGAAAAACCATAGCCTTGACTAGATGGACCTTTCTTGACAAAGTAATGTCTCTGCTTTTTAATATGCTGTCTAGGTTGGTCATAACTCTCCTTCCAAGGAGTAAGCGTCTTTTAATTTCATGGCTGCAATCACCATCTGCAGTGATTTTGGAGCCCCCCAAAATAAAGTCAGCCACTGTTTCCACTGTTTCCCCACCTATTTGCCATGAAGCGATGGGACTGGATGCCATGATCTTAGTTTTTTGAATGTTGAGCTTTAAGCCAACTTTTTCACTCTCCACTTTCACTTTCATCAAGAGGCTCTTTAGTTCTTCATGATCTGCCATAAGGGTGGTGTCATCTGCATATCTGAGGTTATTGATATTTCTGCCACCAAACTTGATTCCAGCTTGTGCTTCTTCCAGTCCAGCGTTTCTCATGATGTGTTCTGCATATAAGTTAAATAAACAGGGTGACAATATGCAGCCTTGACGTACTTCTTTTCCTATTTGGAACCAGTCTGTTGTTCCATGTCCAGTTCTAACTGTTGCTTCCTGACCTGCATATAGGTTTCTCAAGAGGCAGGTCAGGTGGTCTGGTATTCCCATCTCTTTCAGAATTTTCCACAGTTTATTGTGATTCACCACAGTCAAAGGCTTTGGCATAATCAATAAAGCTTTTTCAATGATCCAGCAGATGTTGGCATTGATCTCTGGTTCCTCTGCCTTTTCTAAAACCAGCTTGAACATCTGGAAGTTCACAGTTCACAGCTGAAGCCTGGTTTGGAGAATTTTGAGCATTACTTTACTAGCGTGTGAGATGAGTGCAATTGTGGGGTAATAAGCATTCTTTGGAATTGCCTTTTTTTTTGGTTTGGAATGAAAACTGACCTTTTCCGGTCCTGTGGCCACTGCTGAGTTTTCCAAATTTGCTGGCATATTTAGTGCAGCACTTTAACAGCATCATCTTTTAGGATTTGAAGTAACTCAACTGGAATTCCGTCACCTCCACTAGCTTTGTTCGTAATGATGCTTCCTAAGGCCCACTTGACTTCACACTCCAGGATGTCTGGCTCTAGGTGAGTGATCACAGGTGATGTTGCTGCTGCTGCTGCTAAGTCGCTTCAGTCGTGTCCGACTCTGTGTGACCCCATAGACGGCAGCCCACCAGGCTCCCCCGTCCCTGGGATTCTCCAGGCAAGAACACTGGAGTGGGTTGCCATTTCCTTCTCCAATGCATGAAAGTGAAAAGTGAAAGTGAAGTCGCCCCGTCGTGTCCGACTCCTCATGACCCCATGGACTGCAGCCTAGTAGGCTCATTTGTCCATGGGATTTTCCAGGCAAGAGTACTGGAGTGGGGTGCCATTGCCTTCTCTGCAGGTTATGTTGAGTAATACCCAAATTGGAACCCAAAACATCTGTGCTTCCTTGACTCCACAACATGTTTCTAAAGCAGAACTCTGTGTTGTTCCTCTCATCCAAACTTCTCCCTTGCCTCAAGAAACAAATAGCACATAAAGTAAATGCAATAAGTGCCATTCATTTGGAGTTATAAAAGAAATAAATCATTTATAGACTCTGGTGCCATTTCTCTATTGTACAATGAGAAAAAATTCCCTCCACATTTCCGTATTTAGTTATGTGCCAGAACATGTGAAATCATGAGGAAAGTCTTATTGTCATGAATTACAAAATATCATCTAGAAATGCATCATTGGCATGAAAAGCTATTCCTTACATATTGTTTTATGAAAAAGCCAGCTGCAAAACACACACAGGTTAAAGATAAATATCAAGACATTTGAAGTGAATATTTCTAGACAACGTTAATACTGGAAATTGCAACTTCATCTTTATCCTTCTCTGTATTTCCAATTTTAACTTTTTCAATGAGCATGTGCAGTTTTTATAATTAGAAAAAAAGTTATGAAGGTGAAAATGGTAAAATTATGTTTCTCCTTTCTTTTTAGTTGAGATAGGGGCTCTTGGATCTTGAAGTTCCTCATTTGCTTTCTGTTCCCTCTTACTTCTGAGAAGTACCTGGTATAAGTGTCAGAACTCTGTGGATCCTGGCTGAGAAGCTTCCCCTCTCTATGCTACCTCCTTGCCACTCTATCTTCTTAGGTAAATTTATGCTGTATTTCTATCTTTGGTCACAGGTGGCATTTCATAATTATTGATGCTTTCTAAATATTCTCCCATTAAAATGATCTTAATTTTTAAAAATGGCAACAAACAAAACTTTCAAAGAACACTATTAAATGAATTCCTTATTCTGCTTTTTAAATGTACAGGTATAAAAAATATAGGAAGGATATACCCTCAGATGAATTTGCTAGAGACTCACAAATTTACATTTCATTTATTTATTCATTTAACAAATATTTACTAGTTGCCTACTATGTGTCAGCCAAAATCAATTAATCCTTCTCAGCATCTCAGACTTTTCTTCTGAGACTCTGTTTTCTATTGTCTGCTGATATTGACCATTTGAACTGAGGCAAATCATTGTCCAACCATATGGGCATAACTCTGCATAAACACATACTCGTCACTTTTGACCAGTTTATCCTTTAATCCTGGAGGCTCACCATGTAATGTGGAGACAGTATGAAAACACAGGAAAAGTGAAGAATTAAAGTCAGAAAAACTTTTGCAGTAATAGCCCTTTTCTTATTTCAAAACATTTGTAACTGATGAAAAGAATTCTTGGTTAGGCAAGAAGTAGAATAATAATATCGTTTCAAATGCCAGACATACCTATACCAACCAAAGTTGAGAGTCATAATAGCCATTGTGCATTTGACAACCGTTGATGTAGGTGATTTCCAAGGCCTGCTCCTTTTTTCCTCAATGCTTATCAAGCTCTTGCTAAGAGCCCTAGCCCTTGGCGAGTACCTGAGACACAGCAGTGAACAAAAAGTTCCTGCCTGGCTGCCTGTCAGTCACAGCTGCACGACTGAGGCCGAGGGACCAGACGCCTGGCTGCCCGCCACTGGAGCTGGGTAGCAGATAAAAAAAAAAAAAAAAAGTTCCTGCCTTATTGATGCTTATATTCCAATTTACACACTTAAAAAAAGTGAGACAAAATTTTTGTACCGTGAAATTCACAGATCTTAAGTGTATACAACTGAGTGTAAAATAGGACATTTCCATTACTCCAAAAAGTTTCCTGTTCTCTTCTCAGCCCCACCTCCCACCACAGGTAGTCATTCAGCTTATTTCTATCAATTTATATTATTTTTGTCTGTTGTAGAATTTCATGTAAATGGACTACAGCATGCACTCTTTGGTGTTTAACATCTCTCATTCATTTGACTTGATATAATGTTTTTTAGATTCATCCTTATAGTTGTGTGTATTGGCAATTGATTCTTTTAAAATTATTGCTGGATAGTATTCTGATTCTTTGTGACCATACGGACTGTAGCCCTCCAGGCTCCTCTGTCCATGGGATTCTCCAGGCAAGAACACTGGAGTGGGTTGCCATGCCCTCCTCCAGGGGCTCTTCCCAACCCAGGGATCAAACCTGTGTCTCTTACGTGTCCTATATTGGTAGAGGAGTTCTTTACCACTGTCTCCACCTGGGAAACTGTCAGTGCCTTGAAAGAAGGCTAGAGGACTGTTCTTGATTAAAAGAGATTAGAAGACACCACAACTAAATGTGCTGTTTGAATAAGGACTATAGTTTAGATAACAGTATTAAAGCAATGCTAAATTTCCTGAATGTGATCATTGTATTGTGGTTGTTTAGGAGACTGTCCTTGTTGTTAGGAGACAAAAGCTGAAGTATTATAAAGTCTGTTAGCTTAGTCTAGCTTAGTCTATTAGTTTAGAATATTAATAGTTCAGTGTTGAAAAAAAGAAAGGAAAAATATATATTTCTGTCTCAAGAAAGAGAAAGAAAATATGTATATATATTTCTCTTTCTTGAGAAAGAGATAGTAGTTAGCAAAATACTAATTGGTGAGTCTAATCTAGATGAAGGATTAAGAGTATAGGGGCATTCACTCTATTATTCTTGAAATAATTTACAGGTTTGAATTTTTTAAAATAAGAAGTTGATGGTGGGGCTTTCCTGGTGGTTCAGTGGTTAAGACTCCATGCTTCCACTGCAGGGGGCATGGATTTCCCTGATCAAGGAGCTAAGATCCTGCATGTCACGTGGCACAGTCACACAAAAAAAGTTCTTGGTAGTGGTGGGGGCGGGGGGGGAGAAGAGATACCTTGTCAGTCCTCCAGAAGAAAAGGTTGCAGAATGAGAATCTAGAATCAAGATTGACGAATTTAGTTATCTTTAAGGATGAGGTATGTTGATTAAAGAAAAGCAACTTAAAAGTTGTGAGTTTTATTCAGAGACCTTACTGAGGACGATAGGCCAAAGAGATAGCCTCTCAGATAGTTCTGAGGAACCGTTCTGAAGAGGTAAGAGAGGAGCCAGGATATATAGGAGATTTTGCTGAAAAATAAAACATGTAGTCAAACATCAAAACATTACTGCTAATTGCAACAAGACAAGACAAAACAAATTCAGACATTTCAAGTTAATGATTTTAGTGCTTTCCTATGTATGGGAAGATGTAAGAATCTGGGCCTGTAGAAATTGTTCCTCAGATGGAAATCTTAATTATCTAGGGCCTGTATCTTGTTATCCTTTTCCATCCTGAATTCCCCTCAAGGTGCAATATTGAGGGGTGGCTGCACAGGGCTTGTTGGCAGCAACATTCTTTGTTTATTGAAGTGACAGGAGACATTCTTTGTCCACAGGTGTGACAGGTTATACAAACAACTTTAGGGGAACACAAAGACAGGGATAGCAGGCTGAACTCTGCTTCTGCAATAGTATAAGAAATCATTCCATAAGTCAACTTGTTGGGACAGACCACCACATGTCACCAAAACGTTTTGTGAGAGTTAAAATAGCAATATCTATACACCGTGGATATGATCACACTCGTGCAGGAGGACGAGAGCTAGGGACTTGAGAACATTTACATATCCAGTTAAAGTGGACTAGGAGCATCTGTAGGGTTAAGACAAAAAGAAGCATGTAGTTGAATAAGAAAAACTTATAGTATTATATCAGATCGTGATGTGGAAAGACCATGTGAGCTGCTTTGCCAGCAATGAAAGTATCAAAAAGAGAGAGTCACAGGGATCAAGGTTAGCCCTGTTCCATTAAACCCCCATCCAGTACAGGAGGAAAGCAGTGGTCAGGAACCCCAGAGCAAGTATTCAGAGAGTGAGTGGAAGGAAATGTAGGGATGCTCAGAATGGAGTAATAGGGTATGAGGATGTAGCAAGGATGAGAGTAGAGCAAAAGAATCCAAAGCAAGAGTAACATAGTCCAGATTTACACAAGGCCCAAAGATTCAGACTACAAATATGCCAGAGCTATAGTAATAGTAGTTTCTCAGGACGTAAAGTTGCCTAGCAAGAGCCACATTTTGCTTTTACTCCAATCTTCTAAATGTTACACAAATGGGGTGTATCTCCAATGACAGCTAAAAGTTGCCATGAGAATACATGAAAATGTTCTCTACATGTTACGTTCTTCTTGCCTTTAAGAATTCTGCAAAAGCAGATTGAGAATTTCCCAAAGATATGCTGGCTTCATAGGGCTGTTTTAAGGATTATTTAATGTGACATCTTCCTATATATATGGAATTCTGGAACCATCCTATTATGGGATGGGGCAACTTCAGGTGGGGAGTGTGAAATAAAATTCGTATTTTATGGCAAGACCATAAAAATTTAAACATACTTTTTTTTTTGCCTTTTGGCCTCCTCTCTCCCTACTGCTGTCCCTTCTGTATCTACATTATGGATTGCCCAAACATCCCCATCGGCAGAAATACCTGCTCGTCCATAAAGAGCAACATTCTCCTAGAACCCACAAGATAGCTCCTTAAAGGATAATATTCCTTCTTGATCTAATAAGGGGCCAACACATGACCCACTACTCACTTTGTACACTTAGATCTGATTTGTGTAAACTGTCAATAATATGTCATGTAATGTACAGCCCTCTGTCTCGAAAACATGTATAACTGCACTTTGACCTCTTAACAGTGAACAGTTCTCAAAGCTTTCTGAGAGGCTGTTCCTGAGTTATAATCCTCAATTTGGCTCAGATAAAAATTTCCATTTCTGTTTTAGATGGACTGGCTAATTTTTCGTCAACAGGAGGACAGACAGGAGGCAGTTACATTAAAGGAGGATCAGCAGCAGGCGTTCGTGACTGACTGCAGGGGGAAGACACCAAGAGAAAGTCTAGCATGGAGAACTGGTTGAATCCTGAAGCCATTAATTTAGCTATGGGTCCCAGAGAGAGATTTGGCTGTGGAGAGAGAAGAACTCAGAAAATAGTTTAGGGTAGGACATTTAGGTGGAAAATCCAAAAGTAAAGTAGATAAAATAATGTGGAGCTCAAAAGAGAGATATAAGCTAGAGACACAGCTTTAGGAGTCAATGCTTATGTGAAAGTAAAAATCATAAGATTATTTGAACACTGTTGTAGGCTGAACAATGTTCCTCAATGGTATCTAGGTCTTAAATCCCTGAAACATTTGGATTTCATGAAACATGAATTTCACCTTAAATGGTAAAAAGGACTTGGCTGATGTGATTAAGTAACAAGCTAAATGGGAAAAGAATTTTAAAAAGAATAGATACATATTTATGTATAGCTGAATCACTTGCTGTACACCTGCAACTATCATAACACTGTTAATCAACTATGTGTGTGCATGCCACGTCGCTTCAGTCGTGTCCGACTCTTTGCAGCCCTACGGACTGTAGCCTGCCAGGCTCCTCTGTCCATGGGATTATCTAGGCAAGAATACTTGAGTGGGTTGCCATGCTCTCCTCCGGGGATCTTCCCGACTCAGGGATCAAACCCGCATCTCTTATGTCTCCTGCGTTGGTAGGCGAGTTCTTTACCACTAATGTCACCTGGGAAGCCATAATCAACTATGCTGCTGCTGCTGCTAAGTCGCTTCAGTCGTGTCCGACTCTGTGCGACCCCATAGACGGCAGCCCACCAGGCTCCACCGTCCCTGGGATTCTCCAGGCAAGAACACTGGAGTGGGTTGCCATTTCCTTCTCCAATGCATGAAAGGGAAAAGTGAGAGTGAAGTCACTCAGTCTTGTCCGACTTAGAGACCCCATGGACTGCAGCCCACCAGGCTCCTCCGTCCATGGGATTTTCCAGGCAAGAGTACTGGAGTGGGGTGCCATTGCCTTCTCCATAATCAACTATACTCCAATATAAAATAAAAAGTTTTTAAAAAGATCTTGAGATGGGGGGATAATCCTGTATTATTCAGGTGGCCCCTAAGATGTAATTACAAGATGTCCTTGTAAAGGGAGGCACAGGGAGAGTTGACTTTAGGATACGGAAACAGAAAGTGTAGAGGTGCAACCACAAGCCAAAGATATCTGGCAGCCCACGAAAGCTGGAGCCTTCGGAAGGAACCAGTCCTGCCAACACCTTTAGTTTAGACCTGTAAAACCGAGAATTTGGAGTTCTGATCTCCAGGACTTTAAGAGAATACACTGCTGGCATTTTAAGTCACTAAGTTTGTGGTAATTTGTTACAGTAACAATAGGCAACTAATAACATTTAGAGAATAACAAGAAAGGTCCATGAAATAGCTGTTGTTGTTTAGTCACTCACTCGTGTTCAACTCTTGTGCAACCCCATGGACTGTAGCCCACCAGGCTTCTCTGTCCATGGGATTTTCGAGGCGAGGATATTGGAATTGGTTGCCATTTTCTTCTCCAGGGGCATCTTCCTGACCCAGGGATCAAACCCACATCTCCTGCATTGGCAGACAGATTCTTTATCACTGAGCCACCTGGGGAGCCCAAAAGAACTGTAAGGGACACCAGTATTTCAGGGGCCTGCAATATAACTGATTGGCTATGACCATAAGTGGTGGTGTCAAACAGATCTGGATTCAAATTCAACTCTTCACTTAAGAGCTGTGTGACTCTGGTTGAGTTTAAAAAACTATATACCTAAGTTACCCTGTCTGTAAAACTGGGACAATAAGACAATGTATCTCAAAGGACATTGTTGAGGATTAAAGGTGAATAACCAGTCAATGTACCTGGTACATTAAATACTTCATAGATAGTAGTTTTCAAGAGCCACATGTATAAGCATGACTTATAGCTATTATTGTGTACTTTATGTTTTTAATGTGAAGATGAGCCAAACCTCGAGAGTTGTATTAGATTGTCCAGCTCACTTTAGCAATGTAAGAGACTATATGAGGCTTGCATGCCAAGGCCTGTACTTTTTAAAAATTTTATGTATTTATTTTTATTGGAAGATAGTTACAATATTGTGATAGTTTTTGCCATGCATCAATGTGAATTGGCCATTGGTGTACATGTGTCTCCCCCAATCCTGAACTTCCTCCCACCTCCTTCCCCACCCGATTCCTCTACAAGGCCTGCACTTTTAATAAAGAATGCATCCACCTGGGCTGCTGTATGTGTATATGTGTGTTGCATACATGTACATCCAGGTGGCGCTAGTGGTAAAGAACCCACCTGCCGATGCAGGAGTCCTAAAGAAACGTGGGTTTAATTCCTGGGTCTGGAAGATCCCCTGGAGGAAGGCATGGCAACCCACCCCAGTATTCATGCCTGGAGAATCCCATGGAGAGAGGAGTCTGGCGAGCTATAGTCTATGAGTTCTCAAAGAGTTGGACATGACTGAAGCAACTTAGCACAGCACACATACATTGGGAACAAACAGGTAAAAATACAGCTTGTTGAGGATGTGAGATGGCACAAAACTCTTTTTCTACTTTAATAGTTACTTAACGACTGTGACAATGACACCACATTCTCTATTAAGGTTGCTCTCTCCTTCTTGATCATTTACATAGAAGTGAATTCTGAAAGAGATGGGAATACCAGACCACCTGACCTGCCTCTTGAGAAATCTGTATGCAGGTCAGGAAGCAACAGTTAGAACTGGACATGGAACAACAGACTGGTTCCAAATTGGGAAAGGAGTACGTCAAGGCTGCATATTATCACCCTGTTTATTTAACTTATATGCAGAGTACATCATGAGAAACGCTGGACTGGAAGAAACACAAGCTGGAATCAAGATTGCCGGGAGAAATATCAATAACCTCAGATATGCAGAGGACACCACCCTTATGGCAGAAAGTGAAGAGGAACTCAAAAACCTCTTGATGAAAGTGAAAGTGGAGAGTGAAAAAGTTGGCTTAAAGCTCAACATTCAGAAAACGAAGATCATGGCATCTGGTCCCACCACTTCATGGGAAATAGATGGGGAAACAGTGGAAACAGCGTCAGACTTTAATTTTTGGGCTCCAAAATCACTGCAGATGGTGCCTGCAGCCATGAAATTAAAAGATGCTTACTCCTTGGAAAGAAACTTATGACCAACCTAGAGAGCATATTCAAAAGCAGAGACATTACTTTGCCAACAAAGCTCCGTCTAGTCAAGGCTCTGGTTTTTCCTGTGGTCATGTATGGATGTGAGAGTTGGACTGTGAAGAAGGCTGAGCGCCCAAGAATTGATGCTTTTGAACTGTGGTGTTGGAGAAGACTCTTGAGAGTCCCTGGGACTGCAAGAAGATCCAACCAGTCCATTCTGAAGGAGATGAGCCCTGGGATTTCTTTGGAAGGAATGATGCTAAAGCTGAAACTCCAGTACTTTGGCCACCTCATGCCAAGAGTTGACTCATTGGAAAAGACTGATGCTGGGATGGATTGGGGGCAGGAGGAGAAGGGGACGACAGAGGATGAGATGGCTGGATGGCATCACTGACTCGATGGACGTGAGTCTCAGTGAACTCCAGGAGCTGGTGATGGACAGGGAGGCCTGGCATGCTGCGATTCATGGGGTCTCGAAGAGTCAGACACGACTGAGTGACTGAACTGAACTGAACTGAATTATGGTTACAAAGTTAATAAATTACCTCTTTGAAGGAACACAAACTTGAAATGTTTTTCAAATCCCTTGGTTCTTTCTGAAGTTTCTAAAGTAAGTTGGTGCAATGTTAATAATCTCAAAAAAATTTTTCTCCTCTCAAATAAAATTAGCTTTATGGTATTTATGATTTGAAAAGGAAACTATGCAGAAAAAATCCTGAGAATTAGTAAAAATCACACTTTAGATCCCTGCTAGCTTGCATAACAAAAGCAGGGTACTTGGTAGGCATTGATGGCTGGGGGAAAAGGTAAGAGGGGGAAGGGAGGTGGTAGGAGAGGCAGAGGACAGAGAAGCAGAAAAGGCCAAGGCCTGGTGGAAGTAGGGATGGGGAATGGATGGAGATCTTCATTAGTAACCAGAGAAGGGCAAACTCCAACCTAAGGCTGTGATGCCACTTGTAGTTCCTCAGGTTGGTGAGGACGGGAATGAATGACAGGGCAGTGTGCGGACAGGGGCTCCCTGCACAGATTGGTGGAGGGAGGGGGAGCGTGTATGTGGCAAGAGTGAGGTAGGGGTTCCTGCTGCACATCCTGCCAGCTGAGAGGTGGGTGGGGGCCCTTGGAGCTGTTTGTGTGTTGGGGGAGGGTGGTTGGCAAGCTCAGTAATGATGCGAGGGCTTCCTGTGACCAGGAGCCAAGGTGGGCATATGCCCCTCTAGTTCAGGTCTTTTTTTCTGCAGTATTCACTCCCCTTTTCCATTGAGGGAAGCTGGCATCTAGCCAAGAGAGGGAAGGGGATGAACACACTTCCTCAGAACAAAGCAGGTCTGTGTGAGCAATTGGACCAGGAACTCTGCATGTGTCATGGCATGCAGGGGTGTGGAGGCAAAGGAGGACAAAGACTGAAGTTGGTTTGGGCCTGTTTCACCGAGACCTCTTTAACTCCTCGGAAGAAAAATGATGGGCTTCGGGATGGAGAAGAGAAGGCTGGAGAAGAATGGTCAGGGAGGGAACACAGAGACTTGAGAATAGTTTGGAAATAATCTGTTGCTTTTATACCCTGTCTACAGGGAAGTGGTGTATAAACATGGAGATGACCCTTGAAATGGAGAGGGAGGAGGTAAAACAAATGGTCATGTAAGGGCACACAGTGCATTAACAAAGACAAACAAATATTTAAAATGAATTCTCTATTCCAATATGGAGGCATTTAATGGCTGGGGATAGGGGAGAGGCAGGGCAGGAAGGGGCGTTTTGAGAATTGAGGGGATGGGGTAGGCCAATCTTGAATGAGACCCTTGTTTAGAGTACTGGTCTAGCCACCAAGCAGTTCCATACCACACTCTCTCTCATCTGTCTGCAGGTCCAAACGTCCATTAGGCGTGTCTCAGTCCAAGAAGGGAAAAAGGAGGAGGAAACTGCTTGTGACTGGGGCAAGTAGGTATGACACAGTGCTCTGGGCCAGAATCCCTGGTGGTGCTGGGGTAAAGGAGTAGATATGGTCCAGGACATAACCAGGACTTCACATTGCTTCTACCTGCCCTTCATTCAGTAAGAGAAGAGACTCATAGAAAAGACTAAAGGGGAAATTGTTGAACGAGACTGAGGGAATCTAGAGGTGCTCTTTGGGTATGGAAGAATGGCAAGGACCTGAATAACAGGATGAGAGGGAATTTTACACTCTTTTCCCTGATTCAATAAAGCAGATGGGTGATGGAATGGACAACCCAATAGAAAGATGTCTGGAAAAGACAAAAAAGATTAAGAAATAAATTTAGAGTAATGCATTGGAAGCAATGATAGTCCAGGAAGCAGCCACATTCCATTTAATTCTTTTTGCCTTGAATTTTTTTTCCCTATATAATTAGAGCCTGACTTTTATTTTTGATAGGGCTTCCCTTGTGGCTCAGCTGGTCAAGAATCCGCCTGCAATGCAGGAGACCTAGGTTCGATCCCTGGGTTGGGAAGATCCCCTGGAGAAGGGAAAGGCTACCCACTCCAGTATTCTGGCCTGGAGAATTCTGTGGACTGTATAGTCCATGGGCTTGCAAAGAGTCGGACATGACTGAGCGACTTTCACTTTATTTTTGGTTGCATTCTCTAGTTATAACTGTGCTTATCTTACTTTTAAAATTCTGATGTTACTGGTTTTATTTTTATTGAAGTGTAGTTGAATTACAGTGTGTTAATGGTAATTAACTGTACTAATTAACTACTTAACTGTAATAAACTGTACTGCTATATGGCAAACTGACTCAGTTATACATATGTATCCATTCTTTCTCATATTATTTTCCATTATGATTTAACACAGGATGTTGAGTACAGTTCCCTGTGCTATACAGTAGGACCTTGTTTATCCGTTCTATATATACCAGCCTGCATCTGCTAATCCCAAACTCCTAATCTGACCGTCTCCCACCATCTTCCCCTTGGCAACCACCAGTCTATCCTCTATGTCCCTGATTCTGTTTCTGTTCCATAGATAGGGTCATTTGTGTCATATTTTAGATTGCACATATAAGTGATATCATATGGTATTTGTTTTTCTTTTTCTGACTTACTTCACTTAGTCTGATAATCTCTAGTTGCATCCATGTTGCTGCAAATGTCATTATTTCATTCTTTCTAATGGCTGGATAATATTTCATTGTTCATATGTACCACATCTTTGTCCATACACCTGTCAATGGACATTGAAGTTGTTACCATGTCTTGGCTACTGTGAATAGTGCTGCTATGAACATAGGGATGCATGTATTTTTTTTAATTACAGTTTTTTCCTGGATACATGCCCAATAGTGGGATTGCTGGATCATATGTTAAGTTGGTTTTTAGTTTTCTGAGGAACATCCATATAGTTTTCCACAGTGACTCCAGCAACTTACACTCCCACCATCAGAGTATGAGGGTTCCCTTTTCTCCACACTCTCTCCAGCAGTTGTTATTTGTAGATTTTTTAAATGATGGCCCTTTCTTGGAGAAAAGGGAACCCTCTTACACTGATCGTGGGAATGTAATTTGGTGCATCCACTGTGGAAAACAATATGGAGATTCCTCAGAAAACTAAAAAGAGAATTAATGTATGATCCAGCAATCCCATTCTCCAGCATCACAGTTCAAAAGCATCCTTTCATTGGTGCTCAGCCCTCTTTATGTTCCAACTCTCTACATCCATACACGACTACTGGGAAAACCATAGCTTTGACTAGATGGACTTTTGTTGGCAAAGTGATGTCTCTGCTTTTTAATATGCTGTCTAGGTTGGTCATAGTTTTCCTTCCAAGGAGCCAGCGTCTTTTAATTTCATGGCTGTAGTCACCATCGGCAGAGATTTTGGAGCCCAAGGAAACAAAATCTGTCACTCTTTCCACTTGTTCCCTCCATCTCCCTTCCCAGAAGTTCATCCTGTTTGGTGGAACAGTTACAAATGTGCTTGGAAAATTGCCACTTAGAAAAGCATGGAGAAAGGTAATATATATAAAGACTTTTTATTGGTTCTCAGGTCTGTCCTGACTGAGCACTTCTTACAACGCTAATGCCTAGAGCAGTGCTGTTCATACCTTAGAGCACAACACTAGCACTTGGCAGACTTGTAGACACAGATGGTTGAGCCCTACTTTCAGAGCTTTTATTCAGTCTGGAGTGAAGGGTGGAAATTTGCAATTTTAACAGGTTACTAGGTGATGCTGCTGTCCTGGCCATTATACTTTAAGAACTACTGACCTACAATAGTAGTTAGTAGCCATTCAATACATTTGTTAAATAAATGAATGAAATAAATTAATCTTAACAACAAGTATTTGAAATACATTGGAATTACTTTTTTACAAACAGGGCATCTGGGGGACAAAGAAGTGAAGTGAATTGTGCAAGGTAAGAATTGTACCCAATTTTCTTATATCTAAAGACATGGTTCTTCAAACAAGATTGCCGGAGGGGAAGGGATAGTTGGGGAGCTTGGGATGGACATGTACATGCTGCTATATTTAAAATGGATAACCAACAAGGACCTGCTATATAGCACATTGAACTCTGCTCAATGTTATGTGGGAGCCTGGATTTGGGGGAGAATGAATACATGTAAATATATGGCTGAGTCTGTTGTCTGTTTACCTGAAACTATCACAACACTGTTAATCAGCTATGCTGCTGCTGCTGCTGCCAAGTCGCTTCAGTCGTGTCCAACTCTGTGCGACCCCATAGACGGCAGCCCACTAGGCTTCCCCGTCCCAGGGTTTCTCCAGGCAAGAACACTGGAATGGGTTGCCATTTCCTTCTCCAATGCATGAAAGTGAAAAGTGAAAGTGAAATCACCCAGTCGTATCTGACTCTTCGCGACCCTGTGGACTGCAGCCTACCTGGCTCCTCCATCCATGGGATTTCCCAGGGAAGAGTACTGGAGTGGGTTGCCATTGCCTTCTCCGTTAATCAGCTATACCTCAATAGAAAATAAACAGTTTTGTTTTTTTTTTTTAAAGAAGGTAAAAAAAAAAGTTACGATTCTTAACAACTATGTTTTGGTATGGCCTCTGGGTAAATTTAATGGTTTTAACTTTAAGATATTAGAGAAGTTATTACCACACTCCAGTGTTTGGATGTTTTTCCTATTAGCATTGTTCAATTGTTTTTTTTTCTTTTCTTTTTCTGCTATAAGCATTACTGTAATCAGAAAATTCCATAAAAATATTATAAATGCCTTAAAATAAAATAATATCATAAAGTATGTTAAAAATACATATAAACAGTGCAATGCAATATTTACAACATGTGTTACTGATTTGGAGTTTTTCATAATATTTGGGTGGCTCTTACAACTCAATAGCATAATAGACTTGGACATGAATGGAAAATTCAGAGTAAGGGAAACATAAAGGGCCAATAAACAAATGGAAACTCAACTAACAACAGAAAAAATACAAATGAAAACAAAAAAAATCCTTCCTTTGTTTAATCAAATCATAAAAATTAAAAAGGCTGATAAGATTCTGGTTTGTCTGGGAGTCAGTAAATATAACTATCATATGCTGTGGGTAGGAATAATATATAAGCACAACCTTTACAAAGTAGGGCTTGTATACAGACGTCAATTAGAACAATAATGATAATATTGAAATTTGAAAACAACACAAATATCCATGAGTAGAGAGGACTGGTTCGATACATTATGATACACATACTGACAAGGAATACAGGCATACTGTGGAGACATTTTTTGGCGTGGTTCCAGACCACCACAATCAAGGGAATACTGCATAAAATTCATCACACTGGTTTCCCAGTGCATATAAAAGTTATGCTTACACTATACTGTAGTCTCTCAAGTATGTAATAGTATTATGTCTAAACAAAGTCAGAGAAGGCAATGGCACCCCTCTCCAGTACTCATGCCTGGAAAATCCCATGGACGAATGAGCCTACTAGGCTGCAGTCCATGAGGTCGCTAAGTCGGACACGACTGAGCGACTTCACTTTCACTTTTCACTTTCATGCATTGGAGAAGGAAATGGCAACCCACTCCAGTGTTCTTGCCTGGAGAATCCCAGGGATGGGGGAGCCTGGTGGGCTGCCGTCTATGGGGTCGCACAGAGTCGGACATGACTGAAGTGACTTAGCAACTTAGCAACTAAACAAAGTATGTACCTTAATTTACAAATACTTTATTGCTTAAAAAACATGAACTATCATTTCAGCCTTCAGTGGGTCACAGTAGTAACAGCTATGTTACTACTATGTTACGAACAGTAACAGCAGTAACTTAGTAGTAACAGTAGTAAAGATTACTGATCACAAATCACTATAATAAATATAATAACGAAAAAGTTTGAAATATTAAAAGAATTACTAAAATGTGACACAAAGACATGAAGTGAACAAATGTTAGAAAAACAGTCCCAACAGACTTGCATGATGCATGACTGCCTCAAACCTTCAGTTTGTAAAAATACAGTGTCTTCAAATCACAGTAAATTGAGGTATGCCCCATATAGATGTGAATATGTGAATGTATGTGTATATATGAATGAGCACCTATGTCTGAGTGTGTATCTATACATATACAAGTATTGTCTAATTTTTTCCACCCTAATTCTAATTCACTCTAGTTTTTCCTCCCAGAGAGCTTGGGAGCCCAGCACCCCAATAGCAATAAGCACAACTAGAGTCCATATCTTGTCTTCTAAATACTGTTATCCAATGAAAAGGACAAGGACTCTTTGGAGAAATGACTGATTACATGGACAGGGCAGATAAAGAATACAATGGGCCCAGAACATTTTGCTGTGCCAGAAAGCAAGTGCTCAAAAGATGACAGGAGGGGAGCATACCAAAAGGCCACAAAGGTCAGTCTGAAAAGGCTCTTTAGAAACCTGATAAGATAGAAAACAGAATGGCTACACTTCCGTGATATTCCTGCCAAATATGCATAACCTGAATCCACTTAAGAAATATTAAGCAAAGCCAAATGGAGGGGCAATGTAAAAAATAACTGAGCTCCAATGTTGTGAGAGCCAAAGAAAGTTGAGGGCATATTTTATACTGAAGGCAAATAGACATGACAACTACATGCAACTGGGGATTCTGAACTGGATCCTTTTGCCATTGTTAGAATAACTGCTAAAAACCTACTGGGATCTGAGTTTAGATGATAGTAATATATCAATGTTAATTTCTTATTTTGATAATTGTAGTTTGGTTGTGCTGGAGAATGTCTGTTTGTGGGAAATGTGCACTGAAGATGCTTGGGGTTATGTTTATTTTCTATTGCTGTGTAATATGTTACCATGAGCTTTGCAGCTTAAGACAATGCTTGTTTATTAGCTCACAGTTCTGTAGTTCAGTAGTCTGGGAGGGCTTGACTAGTTCTCTGTTTAGGTCTCATGAAGCTGACATCAAGATGTCGGCTGTTCTGTGCTCTTATTTATCTGGGTGATCAGGAGAAGAAGCCCCTTGGAAGCTTCTTTGGGTTGGTGGCAGAACTCAATTATTAATATTTTGTACTGATAGGACTTATTTCCCCATCTCCTTGCTGGCTTTTGACAGAGGGTTGCTCTCAACTCCTGGAGGTTTCTCTCTGTCCTTGCATTTGGCTCCTGACATCTTCAGAGCAGCAGTAGTGATGCATCCAAGCCTTATCATGTTTCCAAATTCTTCGACTTCCCCTTCTGCCAAAGGCCATATAAAACTTTCTCCTTTTAAAGAGCTTGTGTGATTAAATTAGTCCCACCTGAATAATCTCCATTTTTCCATATATGTAACATAATGGTAGGAGATGAAAGTCATAAGGGCCCTCTTCAAATTTTGTGTACCATGGGGTTAATGGGGTCTCAGGCTGGCATTACTCTCAAACAATTCAGGGAAAAAATTCTCTGTACAGCTTTTGCAATATTTCTATAAATTTGTGATTTGTCTTCAAATTAAAAGTAAACATAAAGATTTATACAGTGCAGTTCTGGTCCCAAATAACATAGAATAAACACTTTCTACTCTGCAGCCCTGAACAGAGCTGTGAAAAACCAGAGAGAGTGTGTGCTGCAGCTATTTGAATTCTCTGTAAAGGAAATATTAAATGGCAGATGTACCGGTGAAGAATACCGGAATCTGAAGTACTCTCAAATGGATAGATGTAAACAAGACCCAAAATTTCATAACATTATATTCAATGTCCAAAATACAAACCAAACTCACTCAGCATATAAAAACCATGAAAATCTCAAGAAGTATGGGGAAAGGCAATCAACAGACACCAGTGATAGTTGCTATCTGTAAATATTTGCTAGTCTTTTAAGCAACTATTATAAAAGTGCTCAAAAGAGCCATCACCCTTGAAGAACTAATTAAAATGGAAATTACCAGCAAAGAAATAAATATAAAAAAGAACTTAATGGAAGTTTTAGAACTGCAAAATGCAATAACTAAATTTTAAAACTGACACAATAGATTTAATGAAAATAGGGAGATAACAGAGGAAAGAGATAGCTAATTGGAACATTAATCAATAGATATTGTCCAAATTGAACAGCACTCAAAATAAAATAGATAAACTCAATAGCCCTACAACTATTAAAAAAATCAAGTTCATGGTTTAAAAACACCCCAAAACAAAACTCTACACCTAGATGGTTGCACTGGCAAATTCTACCAAACATTTAAAGAAGAAACAGCACCAATAGTACACACTCACTTCCAGAAGATAGAATATGCCATAGGCGGGATGATGATTCTCCAGATAGCCACACCCTAAACACTGGAACCTATGAATATGTTATGCTACATGGCAAAAGGGACTTTGCTGATTTGATTAAGAGTTTGGACCTTGAGATGAAGAGATTGCCCTCATTATCCATGTGAGGCAAATCTAATCTTTAAACACAGAGAACATTTCCTATCTAGGTCAGAGAGATGAGATAGAAGGAGAAAGAGAAATTGAAAATGTGGCAAACACTTTACCAGCCATTACTGATTTTGAAGATGGAGAAAGAGATTCATGAGCCAAAATATACGGTTGGCTTCTGGAAGCTGGGAATGACCTCTAGCTGACAGTCAATAAGAAAATGGGGATTTCAGTCCTACAATCACAAGGAACTGAATTTTGCCAACAGTCTTTGAGGAAAGAAACAGATATTCCCCTAGAACCTCCAGAAAGGAATACAGCTCTGCTGACATCTTGATTTTTGGCAGATGAGGCCTATGAACAAGATAATTGTAAGGTAATATATTTGTATTATATAAAGCTCTAAATTTGTGGCAATTTCTTATCACAGCAATTGAAAACTAATACAAAAAGGAAAAAATACATTCCAACTCATTTTGCAAAGGCAACATTACTCTGATACCGAACCAGAGAAATATACTACAAATAAAAGTAAGACCAATATCTCATATCACCAAATTAAATTTCTCAATATAGAGAAAGAATAACCTACTGCAACCAAGTGGGGTTTATCCCAAAAATGAAAGGTGAATTCAACAGTCGAAAATCAAGCAACATAATCCACTGCATTAAGAACCCAAAGAAGAAAAACCACATGAGCATAGCCATAGAAGCAAGAAGTTTTTTGACAAAATACAATATATATTAATGATTAAAATTGTGAATAGAAGTCAACATCCATAACCTGATAAAAGGCTTCTACAAAATCCTCCAGCTAACATATTTAATGGTGAGGGACCAAATATTTTCTCTCAAGACTGGGAAAAAAGCAAGGATATCCACTCTCAGCACTCTTATTCAACATCATAATGGAAGGCTTATTCTGTAAAACAGGAAAAAGGCAAAAAAAAAATAAAGAAATAAAAGACATAGAAATTGTAAAATAAATTTTTTTCCCGTATTTGTGGATGACATTATTGTCTATGAATAAAATCCCAAGGAACCTATATTGGAAAAGAAGAAATAAAACCAACATAACTAGACATGAATAACTAAAATATGGACTTCAGCACATACATCACAACTTATAGAAAAGTGACTCAAAATGTAATGTACTTAAATGGTAATTTACATTTAGATATATAAAAATGACTTAAATATAAATGAAAGCATAATGTAAATCATAAAATGTAGATGCAAGACTTAAGAAAATAAAGATGAACTCCCCAGATTGGTAGGTGTCCAATATGCTACTGGAGAAGAGTGGAGAAATAGATCCAGAAGGAATGAAGAGGCTGAGCCAAAGCGGAAGCATTGGCCCAGGTGTGGATGTGTTTGGTGGCGAAAGTAAAGTCTGATGCTGTAAAGAACAATATTGCATAGGAACCTGGACTGTGAGGTCCATAAATCAAGGTAAATTGGAAGTGGTCATACAAGAGATGGCAAGAGGGAACCATCAACAGTTTAGGAATCAGTGAACTAAAATGGATGGGAATGGGCAAATTTAATTCAGACCATTATGTCTACTACTGTGCGCAAGAATCCCTTAGAAGAAATGGAGTAGCCCTCATAGTCAACAAAAGGGTCGAAAATGCAGTATTGATTGGGTGCAATCTCAAAAACGACAGAATGATCTCAATTTGTTTCCAAGGCAAACCATTCAGTATCACAGTAATCCAAGTCTATGCCCCAATTGCTAATGCCAAAGAAGCTGAAGCTGAATGGTTCTATGAAGACCTACAATACCTTCTAGAACTAACACCAAAAAAAAAGATGTCCTTTTCAGCATAGGGGACTGGAATGCAAAAGAAGGAAGTCAAGATACCTGGAGTAACAGGCAAGTTTGGTCTTGGACTACAAAATGAAGCAGGGCAAAGGCTAACAGAGTTTTGCCAAGAGAAAGCACTGGTCATAGCAAACACCCTCTTCCAACAACATAAGGGATGACTCTACACATGGACATCACCAGATGGTCAATACCGAAATCAGATTGACTATATTCTTTGCAGCTGCAGATGGAAAAGCTCTAGATAGTCAGCAAAAACAAGACCAGAATCTGACTGGCTCAGATCACGAACTCCTTATTGTAAAATTCAGGCTTAAATTGAAGAAAGTAGGGAAAACCACTAGACCATTCAGGTATGACCTAAATCAAACCCCTTATTATTTTACAGTGGAAGTGAGAAATAGATTCAAGGGATTAGATCTGACAGACAGAGTCTATCATAGCCTGAAGAACTATGGATGGAGATTAATAACATTGTACAGAAGGCAATGATCAAAATCATCCCCAAGAAAAAGAAATGCAAAAAGGCAAAATGGTTGTCTGAGGAGGCCTTACAAATAGCTGAGAAAAGAAGAGAAGTGAAAGGCAAAGGAGAAGAGGATAGATATAACCATTTGAATGCAGAGTTCTAAAGAATAGCAAGGAGAGATAAGAAAGCCTTCCTCAATGATCAATGCAAAGAAATAGAGGAAAACAATAGAATGGGAAAGTCCAGAGATTTCTTCAAGAAAATTAGAGATACCAAGGGAACATTTCATGCAAAGATGGACGCAATAAAGAACAGAAATGGCATGGACCTAACAGAAGCAGAAGATATCAAGAAGAGGTGGCAAGAATACACAGAAGAACTATACAAAAAAAATTCTTAATGACCCAGATAACCACAATGGTGTGATCACTCACCTACAGCCAGACATCCTGGAGTGTGAAGTCAAGTGGGCATTCGGAAGCATCACTACGAGCAAAGCTAGTGGAGGTGATGGGATTCCACCTGAGCTGTTCAAATCCTAAAAGATGATGCTGTGAAAGTGCTGCACTAAATATGCCAGCAAATTTGCAAAACTCAGCAGTTGTCACAGGACTGGAAAAGGTCAGTTTTCATTCCAATCGGAAAGAAGGGCAATGTAAAAGAATGTTCAAACTACCCCACAAATGCACTCATTTCACTTGCTAACAAGGTAACACTCAAAATCCATCAAGCTAGGCTGCAACAGTATGTGAACGGAGAACTTCCAGATGTTCAAGCTGGATTTAGAAAAGGCAGAGAGGAACCAGAGATCAAATTGCCAACATCAATTGGATCAGAGAAAAACCAAGGGAATTCCAAAAAAACATCTATTTCTGCTTCATTGACTATGCTAAAGCCTTCATTGTGTGGATCACAAAAAACTGTGGAAAATTCTTAAAGTGATGGGAATACCAGACCACCGTACCTACCTCCTGTGAAATCCGTTTGTAGGTGAAGAAGCAACAGTTAGAACCAGACATGGAACAATGTCCTGGTTCCAAATTGGGAAAGGAGTATGACAAGCCTGTATATTGTCACCCTGCTTATTAACTTATATGCAGAGTACATCATGCAAAATGCCAGGCTGGATGGAACACAAGCTAGAATCAAGACTGCCAGGATAAATAACAACCTCAGATATGCAGATGATACCACTGTTATGGCAGAAAGCATAGAGAAACTAAAGAGCCTCTTGATGAAGATGAAGGAAGAGAGTGAAAAGCTGGCTTAAAGCTCAGCATTCAAAAAACTAAGATCGTGGCATCCAGTCCCATGATTTCTTGGCAGATAGATGTGGAAACAGTGCAAACAGTGACAGACTTTATTTTCTTGGGCTCCAAAATCACTGCAGATAGTGACTGCAGCCATGAAATTAAAAGATGCTTGCTCCTTGTAAGAAAGTGAAAGTGAAAGTCACTCAGTCATGTCTGACTTTTTGAGACCCCCATGGGGTATACAGTCCATGGAATTCTCCAGGTCAGAATACTTGAGTGGGTAACCTTTCCCTTCTCCAGGGCATCTTCCCAACCCAGGGATCGAACCCAGGTCTCCCATATTAGCTATGACAAATCTAGACAGCACATTAAAAATTGGAGACGTTACTTTGCCAACAAAGTTCCATATAGTCAAAGCTATGTTTTTTCCAGTAGTCATGTACGGATATGAGAGTTGGACCATAAAGAAGGTTGAGCACTGAAGAACTGATTCTTTCCAACTGTGGTGTTGGAGAAGACTCTTGAGAATCTGTTGGACTGCCAGGAGATCAAACCAGTCAATCCTTAAGAAAAGTGAAGTCGCTCAGTCGTGTCCGACTCTTTGCGACCCCATGGACTGGAGCCTATCAGGCTCCTCTGTCCATGGGATTTTCCAGGCAATAGTACTGGTGTGGATTGCCATTTCCTTCTCCAGGGCATCTTCCCGACCCAGGGATCAAACCCGGGTCTCCCGCATTGTAGACAGGCGCTTTACAGTCTGAGCCACCAAGGAAATCAACTCTAAATATTCATTGGAAGGACTGATGCTGAAGCTCAAGCTCCAATAATTTGGCCACCTGAGGCAAAGAGTCGACTCACTGGAAAAGAACCTGTGCTGGGAAAGACTGAAGGCAGGAGGAGAAGGGAAGGGCAGAGGATGAGATGGTTGGATGGCATCACCGACTCAATGGACATGAGTGTGAGCAAACTCCAGGAGATGGTGAAGGACAGGGAAACCTGGAGTGCTGCAGTCTATGGGGTCGCAAAGAGTCGGACAGGACTGAATGACCAAACAACAACAAAGACAGAAGAAAATCTTCATAACTTCCAGGAGAAAATATAGGAGAATATCTGTGATATACAGGTTTTGGCAATGAGTTTTCAGGTATGACACCACAAGAAAATATGTATCAGTATGACATTAATTAAAAAATGATAAATTGACCTTTATCAAAATGAAAACTTTTGGTCTATGAAAGACACTGTTAAGAGAGTAAAAAGGCAAGCCATACTGTGTGAAAGTATTTGCAGATCACATGTCTTATAGAATACTTATATTCTGAATATTTTAAGAACTCTCAAAACTCAGCAAAAGAAAAAAATTCAATTAAAAATTGTCAATATAACCGGACTTCTCTGGTGTTTCAGTTGTTGAAAATTCACCTGCCAGTGCAGGGGAGATCGGTTTGATCCCTGGTCCGGGAAGATTTTACATGCCAAGGGGTAACTAAGCCCACTCACCACAATTATTGAGCACACATTCTGTGACTACTGAAGTCTGAGTGCCCTAGAGCCCAGGCTCTGCAGCGAGAAGCCACAGCACTGAGAAGCCCATGCACCACAACCAGAGAGTAGCCCTTGCTCGCTACAACTAGGGAAAGCCTGTGTGCAGCAACCAGGACCCAGCACAGCCAAACATAGACAAGTAAATAAACATACAATTTTCTAAAATTGTCAAAATGCCTGAAGAGACTTAACTGAAGGAGATATCCAAATGGAAAAAAACATAAATGAAAAAATGCTCAATATTGAGAGTCATTAAGGAAATCCATATTAAAACCACAATGAGATACTAGTGCATACTTATTGGGATGGATAAAATTTTATAACCCTCCACAATTGCATATGGTGGTGAGAATGTGAAAGAAGAACTCTCATGCATTGCTTCTGGGGATGCAAAATGATACCGCTATGTTGTAAAACAAATTGGCAGTTTAATATAAAGTTGAATATATATTTACCATATGACTCAGTGAATTTCAAACTCATATTCACACAAAAACCTGCAAATGAATAATCATAGTAGCATTATTCATAGTCTCCAAAATCTGGGAATAATCCATATGTTCTTCAACAGTTGAATATATAAATAAATATTGGCACATCTATAAAATGGAATACTACTCAGCAGTAAAAAGAAATACACTTTTGTTTCATGCAACAACATGTAATCATGCAAAATTTAAGTGCATTATACTAGTTGAATAAAGTCAGATACTAAAGGCTACCTATTGTGTAATTACATTTATATGATGTACTAAAAAAGTTAAAATTATGGAATTAAAATCAAATTAGTGAGGGAATTCCCGGATGGTCCAGTGGTTAGGACTCAGCACTTTCACTGCTGTGACCTGGGTTCAATCCCTGGTTGGGGAACTAAGGTGCCACAAGCCGTGTGGCAAAAAAAAAAAAAAAAAAAAATCAGATCAGTGGGTCACAGGGATTGGGGGTAATGGATGTGTTTGATAGCAAACAGGCTGCAAAAAGGAATTCTTAGGGTGGTAGAACTCTTCTATATGTTATGGCGATTAACACGCATATGCAAACCCATAAAACCATACACCACAGAGTGACTTTTACCTATGTTAGTACTTCTAAACTGGGAGTGATTTTGCCCATAAGGGGATATTTAGGAGTACCTGCAGACATTTTTTGTTCTCACACTGGGGAACTTGGTGCTACTGGCACCCTAGTAGGAGACTAGGAATATTGATAAACATCCAACAACTCACAAGACAACCATCCAAACAAAAGATGATCCAGCCCAAAATGTCAACAGTACCAAAGTTGAGAAAGCCTTCTACATGGAAATTTTAAAAGTCAACTAGAATGTCAGGAGAATACAGGAAAGAGTACAGATACATCTAACTGAATTACACATGTCTTAGTCTATTTGGGCTGCTATAATAAAACACCACAGGCTGGGTAGCTTATAAACAACAGAAATTTATTTCTCACATTTCTGGAGGTTGGAAGTCAAAGATGAAGGTGCCAGCATGGTCGAATTCTAATGAAATTGTTTTCTGGGTTGTAGGTTGCCAATCTCACTGTGTCCTCACATGGTGGAAAGGATTAGGGAGCTTTCTGGGGTCTCTTTTATAAAGACGCTAATTCCATCCATGAAAAGTCTGCCTTCATGACTGAGTATCTCCTAATACAATCACATTTCACATTAACATTTCAACAAATTAACTTTTGGGAGACACAAACATTCAGACCATAGCAAAATGTATGAAATCACTTCCTTGAAGTGGATAGGGAATAATGGAGAATCCCAGGGACGGGGGAGCCTGATAGGCTGCCGTCTATGGGGTCACACAGAGTCGGACACGACTGAAGCGACTTAGCAGCAGCAGAAGGTTAAACAAAGAAGTTTATATTATATGTTGTAGATAGTGGAAGCCAAGTTTCCAACGTCAGAGAAAAAAGTTGCAAAAAGGAAAAGATTTAGTGTCAGAGACATCAATATGAACTCCTGTGTGTGTGTGTGTGTGTGTGTGTGTGCACAGTTAGTTCTGTCCACTGAGAGGGCCTAGACACAATGCCGCCCCATTAGCAATGAACACACACAGGGCACAGATCTTGGTTTCTAAATACCATTTTCTAATAAAAGGAACCATGACTCCTTAAAGAAATAGTTGATCCTAGGATCAGGGCAGGGGAAGTACAAGATGAACCTGGAATGTCTTGTAGTACTAGAAAGTAAAGAAGTGTTTTGTAAAGAATATGCAAATGTATTTGTTTTCCTTTGCTGTGTAACAAATAACCACAAAAGTAGTGGCTTGAAACAGAAATCCAGGCGGGCTCAACTGGATTCCTTGCTTAAGGTCTCAGAATGCTGAAGTCAGGGTGGCAGTAAGCTTGGACTCCTATCTGAAGGTTCTGAGGAAGAACCTGCTGCTGGACTCATTCAGGTTGTTGGCTGAATTCAATCCATGCAGTTAGAGGACTGTGGTCCCTGTTTCCTTCCTGGCTGTTGACTGAGGGTTGTTTTTGTTTTTGTTTTTGTTTTTCCAGCTTCTAGAGACTCCTTATATTTCTTGGCTCTTGGTCACCTCCATTTTACAAACCCAGCAATGACAAATTGAATCAATCTCTTGCTTTGAACGTCCTCGACATCCTCTCCTTTCTTTTCTGCCTTCCTCTTCTGCCACCAGCTAGAGAAGGGTCTATGCTTTAACAACTCATGTGATTTTACTCAGCAGATCAGGATAGTCCAGGATCATCTCCCACTCTTAAAGTCAACTGATTGAGTGTTAAATTATATCTGAAAAAAATCTCCTTACAGCAATACCAAGATTAGTATTTTATTGAAGGACAGGAATCTTGAGGGGAATATCTTTAAAATTCTGCCTAACACATTGGACATGTCAAAGGGACATGAGCCAATACCAAAGAGCTTCTAAAGGACAAAACTGGATCAATTTGAGAAAATCAGATGCTATTTGATTATATCACAAAGAATAAACATCGAGGTAGCTCAGTGGTAAGGAATCTGACTGCAATGCCGGAGACGTGTATTCAGTCCCTGGGTCAGGAAGATTCCCTGGAGAAGGAAATGGCAACTCACTCCATTATTCTTGCTTGGGAAATCCCATGGACAGAGGAGCCTGGCAGGCTACAGTCCATGGGCTCACAAAAGAGCCGGACATGTCTTAGCAACTAAACAACAATAGCAATACTGATATAAGTTAATGATTAAATAAATAAGGTAGGACTTACTTACAGAGTAATTCCAAGTAATAAATGTAGGTGATATGAAGGACATAGAAAATCACCATTAGAACACCAAAGTAGTAATTTGATGCAGGTAAGACCCACTGATGAATGTTAAACCTAATGGGCAAAACTTTAAGGAAAATCAAGATATTTGCATAGCTTCAAAGTATCTCACCTCCAAATTTTAATTAATAATTGTGTTTATTTTTATACTCACAAATTCTTTGGTACTTCTTCCTCCAAGAGGTGAAGCTTAATCCACCTCCCCATTCTATTGACTATGAGCTGGACTAGATGACTGATTTCTAAGAAATAGAGTATGGAAATGGAGAAATAGAAATTTACAGAGGAAAAACTTAGCTAAGGGATCAAAGTAAACACCACCACCAATAAGTCATGTTGATATCATATAATTTATATGAATGATAAAAAGAGCTATCAACGCTGTGGTCTTATTCCCCAAATCTCATAGTAATCCCAGTTATCATGAGAAAACATCAGACAAGTCCAAATTGAAGGCCATCCTACAAAACAGCTGATAAGGACTCTTCAAAAAGTGTTAAGGTTATTAAAAACATAAAATAATAAGGAACTGTCAGAGAATGTAGGAGAATGAGGAGACATGATGACTAAATACAATCAGTATCCTGGATTGAACCTTGGGGAGGAAAAAGGACTTTGGGGAAAACTTGTTAACATTTGTATAATGTGTCTAGCTTAGTTAATAGTACTGAACTAATGTTAATTTCTTAATTTTAATAGGTGACATATGTTAACTTAGGGGAATCTAGATGAAAGGTATACAGGAACGCTCCTTACTACCTTTGCAACTCTTCTGTAGATGTAAAAGTATTCCAAAGTAGAAAGTTAAGAAAGGATTATTAGTTTACTTGGGCTTTCCTTGTAGTTCAGCTGGTAAAGAATCTGCCTACAATGTGGGAAACCTGGGCTCAATCCCTGGGTTGGGAAGATACCCTGGAGAAGGGAAAAGCTACTCACTCCAGTATTCTGGTCTGGAGAATTCCATGGACTGTATACCCCATGGGGTTGCAAAGAGTCGGACATGACTGAGCGACTTTCACTTAATTCTTGTGAGATTTCACAAAGAAAGGAAGACAAAAAACCTTGTAGTCAATTTGCAAAATTTAATCAGCAGTCTCCCCTAAGTTTTTGATTTGCTATATACTACAAATCATACCTCATACCTCGAGGCAGACCTCATTTTATTGTGCTTTGCTTTCTTGTGATTTTTACAAATAGAAAGTTTGTGGCAATCCTGCCTTGAGCAAAATGTCTATTGGTGACATTTTTGAAAGAGCATTTGCTCACTTTGTGTTTCTGTGTTACATCTTGGTAATTTTGCAATATTTCAAATTTTTATTGTTACTATATTTATTTCAGTGATTCATGATTGATGATCTTTGATGTTTCTATTGTAATTGTTTTGGTACTTTTTATCAATAAGGTATTTTTATATTCAGATATGTATTTTTTAGATATAATGCACACTTCATAGACTGCAGTGTAATATAAACATAATATTGTGACTTGCTTTATTGTGATATTCACTTTATTGCTATTCTGGAACTGAACTTGCAATATCTCTGAGGTATGCTTGTAATGCTATTATAAACACTTTTGTACAGGTTTTGCGAACACGTTTTCAATTCTCTTGAGTATATACCTACAAGTGGAATTGCTAGGTCGAATGGTAGCTCTACGTAGAACTTTTAGGAGGACGGTCACAATGCTTTCCACAGCAAGTGCATGATTACACTTTTCCACCGGCAATGTTTGAAGGTTATAGTTCTCCACATCCTTGCCAACACTTGGTACTGCTTTTTTTGTTTAAGGTGTCAGCAGGGCTGCATTCGTTACTGAGACTCCAGAGAAGAATACATTTCTCTGCTTTTTGAGCCCCTCAAGCCTGCCCACATTCCTTGGCTCAGAGCCCCTGTGTTCTATCTTTAAAGCTAACACCACCAAACTGAGTCGTGCTCATGTTACCACTTCTCTGTTTCTACTGTCTGCTTTTTTTTTTTTTTTTTTTTTGGATACTAGCCTTGCTAGGGGATGTGAAGTGCTGGAGGGGCACATCCCCAGTGGCTCTGCTCTTCTCTAACCTTTCTGCAGAAATTGGTCCTCCTGACTGATTTACTTCTGGACCAAATTCTGCCATTCGCTTGGAAACATTTGGCCTAATGGCATCCTTTTCGGATCTCTATCAGAAAGGATCTCAATAGGTTATTTCCATGAAGCTATACTTGACAAGTTGTGATGAATGTAGGAAACTTCCAAAAATGAAAATGAGATAGAAGGTATCCTATGTGAAAGACTCAAGAGTTTTCAGCTTCTTTCAGTTTACAGAGACCCCAGGGGCTGGTTTAAGATGTTAGAAATACATCTTACAAGGTGACATTATTTCTTACATGTAAAACTAAAACAAGCTCCTCAAAGTAATAATTCTTAACACTACTTGTGGGTGATGAACAGATGCATTTCTTTTTAAAAAATTGCTTGTTGTGACCCACAAAACTGATTTCAAGAGCTGTAATTTACAGCAATTCCCACTATGAAGAACACTGGATTGAAGGATATTTGAGATTTCTTTCTGCTCTATTCTAAAAATTAACCAGTCTACATTGAAAGACAAAAAAGCAAAACACAGAAAAACAGCCTCGGTCTTGCTGAGTCTGGTCTTCTTGAGCTTGTTGTCAGTTAAAACAGTCAAATATTCTCCCTTTCCAGATGACAAAGTCCTACAGAAAAAGCCCCAAGTCAGACCCCCCCACCAAAATGTACAGCAGAAGGTAACCTTGGTACTTGGCATCTCAACTCCAGTACCCTCATCTGCCATTGTCCCTACCCTTTTTATAATCAGTCTACTTTAAGGTCTTGTACTTTTCTTTTTTAATGCTTTTGCCCCGTGAATTCAGGAAGTATTCATCATGTTATTACACTTACTTTGTTTACACTTAATGTGACATGATACACATATGTGTTCATGAAATATACGTACAGCTTCCTTGGTGGCTCAGTCGGTGAAGAATCTGCCTGCAATGCAGGAGACACAGGAGACACGGGTTTTATCCCTGGGTGGGGAAGATCCCCTGGAGAAGGAAATGGCAACCCACTCCAGTATTCTTGCTTGGACAATTCCATGGACAGAGGAGCCTGGTGAGCTAGAGTCCATGTGGTCGCAGAGTCAGACAGGACTGAGCAACTAACACTTCACTTTCCAACATACACACATACAATAGTGGCCTCTAGTGATATACACTAGAATTACCTGGAAAGCTTACTAAAAATGGGATCATTTGGAGTTCCCACTCTGGTTCTGGGCTTCTCTGGTGGCTCAGCTTGTAAAGAATCTGCCTGCAATGTGGGAGACCTGGGTTCAATCCCTAGTTGGGAAGATCCCCTGGAGGAGGGCATGGCAACCCACTCCAATATTCAGAATCCTCATGGGCAGAGGAGCCTGTCAGGCTGCAGTCCCTAGGGTCGCACAGTCACATGACTGAGAGACTAAGTAGCGCTCTTGTTCTACAGGATAGAAACCAGAGGTCCCACATTCTCAAAGAGCTTCCCCCACTAAGGTATTTTTATGAAGATGGTGGACTCACACTCCTCGAAAACAGTAGGACATGCAAGGAGATCGAACCAGTCAATCCTAAAGAAAATCAACCCTGAATATTCATTGGAAGGACTGGTGCTGAAGCTGAAGCTCCAATACTTTGGCCACTTGATGCAAAGAGCCAACTCATTGGAAAAGACCCTGATGAGAAAGATTGAGGGCAGGAGGAGAAGCGGACAACAAAGAATGAGATAGTTGGATGGCATCACTGACTCAATGGACATGAGTTTGAGCAAACTCAGGGAGATAGTGAAGGACAGGGAAACCTGGCATGCTGCAGTTTATGGGATTGCAAAGAGTTGGACACAACTTAGCGACTAAACAACAACAACAATGCATTCTTAAAGTTCTATCAGATATTGAATTATGAATATGATCCTTCCTGGTTGGTTGAGGACAAAAAATCACCAAAGACAATTGATATTTTGTGTCTAGGGAGCTAGAAGAGGAAAGGTAACATTAACAAAAAATAAAACAAGGTGTGTACCAGGAAGATTGCTTTAAAAACTGCTTTATTAATTTCATATTATGAAAAGAATACTTTTTCTTATAACTGAATGAAATTGCCCTGCTGACAGAAAGTTATACAATGAGACAAAATAGTATTCAGTTAGAAACTGGCAAGTGGAAACACCAAAAGATTTACAGAAAAAGTAACTCACAGAAACTACAAGCATGTAGAGCAGAGGCCATTTTATTAACCTCAGGAAACCTCTTTAACATTCAAGGTATAAGGCAAAACTCACAATGATTGTCAGGTTCAGGAGTTTGATAGGGCACATGATGTCTCATCTGCTGCTTCTTAGTCTTTCCCTTGATTTCTATTATCTGCCCCATCTGCTTTTCTACATTATTTCCCACTTCATTGTGATCAATACGCCTGTTGGGTATAGCCCATCGAAAATTAGGGACAAGTCGTCTAACCCATCCCAGTCTGATATTTCCTCCAGACTTCTGGACTTTGCCCCCTCCCAAGTCGCGTGATTCCTCTCCAGTCTTCAAAGAGGCCTGGTCTCCTCGTTCGTTTTCCTGTTGGGCATCTTCCATGTTGAAACTTTCTATTGCTCGTTCCTCTTTGGAAGCCATTGCTCCTAGGAGACAGAAGATGCAACAAGGGGCTATTTTCTGGATGGAATGATCAGCACCGAGGACAGAGGCCCTACTACCCACCTCTCAGGCTTCCCAGCCCTGGTGGTCAAAGGCTTTTCAAATTTTCCTTTTCCCACCTGGGAGGCCTCCTACGCCCTCTAGGAAGCCCCCAGTCCGAGCACTACCCCCTCCCGCGCCCCAAACCCCCCATTTTCCCTGCCGATCCAGGCCCAGGTCTCTGCAGGCACCAATATGGAGGACGGGGTTGCAGGGAGCATTTGGAGTCTCAGGGTTTTCCCCACGTTCCCCCCACCGCTCCCCACCGTCCCCCACCGCCCCCCCACCGCCCCCCACCGCCCAACTGTCCCTCGCACCGACCTGGGCCTATCCTTGCTGTCTCCTGCTCCTTCCGATTCTTGCTGCAAGTGCGCCGCTGCAACACTTCGACTCGCAGACCTGCAGAGGGTCGGGGTGGGGGCAGGGGGCTGCTACAGCCAGGCGCTCGGCTCCTTCCTGGCCCCGCGTCCCCTACCCCCCAGCCACCCCCACCCAGTGTGCCCCGATCCCAGGCTCAACCGCCCCCTTCTCAGTCCGCACACGCCGCGCCGACCAACATTTTATAACCCGAGAAGAACGGGGGCGGGGCAGGGGTGTGGGAAAAGCTCGCTACGGTGCGAGAAGCAGGTGTTAGCAAGGGCCTGCGGCCTTAAGGCCTCCCGGCCCGTCCCCCACCCAAGCCCCCGGGAAGGCCTACCGCTTTCGGCGGCCAAACGCCCGGTGTCGGGGCGGGGGCGGGGTGGCGTTGGAGCTGCAGTCTCCACTCCGAGGCAACGGACTCCCGAGGAGAGGTCCTCAGGCTGCGTCCGCTCGCCCGCGCCACCTTTGCCGACCCCACTCTGGGTCCCTTACCTGCTCCTCTCGCTTCTCCTGCTCTTAGGGGTCGTCCCCGGCCCGCGCTCCCTCACGGCCACCCGGAGCAGGTACCAAGAGGCGAGCCGGGTCCGACGCGAGAGCGGGGCGTGCAAGCAAGACTAGGCACTGGCCGGTCACGTGGGGCTTGTGTCACAATGGAAAGCCACGCCCTCGCCCCGCCCTTCCTGCCCCTCGGGGTCTCGCAGAGCCCTTGGTGGTGCACACACACTTTCCGTTGCCCCTCAGTCCTCACCACCACCACCCGCCGCCCTGTGACACTTGTCCAGGAGCCGGCCGTAGAACCCTCCTTTCTTCACGTGTTCCTGGGCCTTTCTCTGCCGGCCACCTAAGGGCACTATCTTCCCAGGGGCCGATAGCCATTCCCATTTCTCTTCTGAGGACTTGCCTTTTCCCTCCTCTGCACCCAGGATACACCCCTCCACCTGCCGGGATTTAGGCGCAGCATTGTAGGGGATGCTAAACCCCTCAGCACTTAAGACAATCACACTTTAATGCAATATTCTAAAAAACAAAATTAATGCAAGAATATCTGTGATGAGCAAGTTGTCCCACCCACTTCACTCCCAAGCTGTTATTCTCCTTATCATGATTGTCCCCCGGTTTCTTATTTTCTCTGAACACAAATGCATGGGGGAGAGTGGGGAACAGGAAATGAGCCAAGGAGATGGTGTTGTTTCTAATTATTTTCACACTTTTTTGTTTTGTTCCTATTTTTGACTAAAAATTTCTTCTATTTATAGTTCACATTAACTTTATCTTTTATTATGGAAAATTTCAAACATACGCAAAAATAGAACAGTATCATGAAAGGCAACGTACTCATCACTGAGTGTACGCAACAACTGAAAATGTATCGGGACAACTCATGGTCAATCTTGTTTAATCTATATCCCCTTACCCACTTTCCACCCTTAGAGATTATCTTTGAAGTAAATCCTAGACATATCACTTTGTGCACTTCTGCTGCTGCTGCGGCTAAGTCGCTTCAGTCATGTCAAACTCTGTGCGACCCCATAGACGGCAGCCCACCAGGCTCCGCCGTCCCTGGGATTCTCCAGGCAAGAACACTGGAGTGGGTTGCCATTTCCTTCTCCAGTGCATGAAAGGGAAAAGTGAAAGTGAAGTCACTCAGTCGTGTCCGACTCTTAGCGATCCCATGGACTACAGCCTACCAGGCTCCTCTGTTCATGGGATTTTCCAGGCAAGAGTACTGGAGTGGGGTGCCATTGCCTTCTCTGTTGTGCACTTCTACAAGGACTCTTTTAATGACAACCATTATGTCATTAACATGTGCTTAAGTCACTTCAGTCGTGTCCGACTCTTTGTCACCCTATGGATCATAGCCTGCCAGGCTCCTCTGTCCATGGGATTCTCCAGGTGTGAATACTGGAGTGTGTTGCCATGCCTTCCTCCAGGGAATCTTCCTGACCCAGGGATGGAATCCATGTCTCCTTTGTCGCCTGCGCTGCAGGTGGATTCTTTACCAATAAGCCACTGGAGAAGCCCCTTGGCTATGACAATTTGATGGTACTGTGTTTTGGTGAGTGTTTCCTGCTTTGTTTGTTGAGCTTCTCCGATGTGTGTGTTTGTGATTTTCCTGGAATTTTAAAAATTCTATCCATCATTCCTTCAAATAATCTTTCTTCCTTCTCTCTTTCTCTTTTTTCTTTCTGCTCCTCAGACTGAGTAATAGACTTATCTTAAAGTTCCCTGATTCCTTTTTCTGCCTGTTTACATTTGATGTTGAACCTTGATATTGAATTTTTCATTTCAGCTTCTGTACTTTTCAGCTTCAGGATTTCTGTTGCTTCCTATTTATAATTTTTTTCCTGTTTATTGATATTCCCTATTTGGTGAGACATCATTTTCCTGGTTTATTTTAGTTCTTTATCCTTTACCATTTTGATCATATTAAAGACAGTTGATTTAAAGTTTTTGCCTATTAAGTCCAATCTCTGGGCTTTCTGAGTAACGTGCATGCTAAGTTGCTTCAGTCATGTCTAATTCTTTGTGACCCCATGAACTGTAGCCCACAAGGCTCTTCTGTCCTTGGGATTCTCCAGGCAAGAATACTGGAGTGGGTTGCCATGCCCTCCTCCAGGGGATCTTCCTGACCCAGGGATCGAACCCACGTCTCCTATGTCTACCTGCATTGGCAGGCAAGTTCTTTACAACTAGCACCACCTGGGAAGCCCTTCTGAAGGACAGTTTCTATTAATGTTTTTTTTCCTGTGAATAAGCCATATTTTATTTGCATGCCTCATAATCTTTTTCCTGTTGAAACTGGACATTTTGACTATTACTATGTGATACCTCTGGAAATCATATTCTTCCCTCTCCCCTGGATTTGTTGTTGCTGGCCATTGTGAGTTGTAGTTGAATTTTTCTTTAGAGATTTTTCCAAAACTGTTTTGGTAAAGTCTTTATCCTTTATCATGTGTTTCCACTGAAGTCTGTGTTGCCTAAACTTAGTGGTCAGCTGGTGTTTGGACAGTTTATATAAATCCCCGGAGTCAATGAAAGTTAAGAAGAAACACTCTTCCAAGTCTTTGCAGATTGGTCCTTGCTGGGGAACTCATTCAGTGTTTAGCCAGGCAATTTACAACTCTCTTAGTTTTTACTTCCTACTTCAGACTTGCCCTGGGTAGCTCAAATGATAAAGAACCTGCCTGCAGTGCGGAAAACCTGGTTTCAATCCCTGGGTTGGGAAGATCCCCTGGAGAAGGAAATGGCAACCCACTTCAGTATTCTTGCCTGGAGAATCCCATGGACAGAGGAGCTTGGTGGGCTACAGTCCATGGGGTCGCAAAAAGTCAGACACATCTGAGTGACTAACGCTTGCTTTTCTTTCAGAGTCTGAAGGACATCCAGAAGTGAAAGCTTGGGGTCTCCTCAGGCCTGTAAAGCACATTCCCATTCTGGGCATATGTGTGGTCTTCTTGATCCCCCTGTATATTTGAGAACTTTTAAAAGCCCTTATTCTCCCATGTGTCTCCTTTCACAACCTCTTCCTCCCAGTTTTTTCATTACGTTTATTGTTTATTCTGAGTTTTGTCCTTTGCCCCAGGCAGCTAGGGAAAATATCTGAGCCTTTAAATGCTTTTAGCAAAAACCACTTTACTCCTTGGGAAAGCTCCAAATCAGGCAAAACAAAGATAAACATTCTGCCAGATGAGTTGAGATCCAGAGCCACAATTCACTGAGAATAAACTCCATAATGCTCCTTCTGGTACTAGCAACCTTCACCAGCTGATCTGGGGTGTTGGGGATGACTACTCGGCAGTTTAGAATACCACAGCACTCTAACTACAATACAGGAGCTTCTCTCTTCAACAGGTTTTTCCCTGGTTGCTGACAAACGGAATGTTTCCTGTCATATCAGTAAACAAAGGATGTCACAGTCATCAGCAATTGTAGCCACCACTGAAGGTGAGCTGATGGGTCCTGAGGGAACTCAGGGAGGAAAGAATATCTTCCATTTAGAAGCCATCAGACTGCAAACACTTCCTACTCTGAGCCCTGAGGAAACTCAGGGTGTGAAAACACAGGGTACTGGCCCCAGATAGCTGAGGTGCACATCAAATGAATGATTACAGTGAGTCCAGACTCTTGCACCTTCCCAGAGAAAAGCACTAAATTCTGTAACTTGACATATCCGGTTTCTCTAATCAACAGCAGTCTTTGGATGTTCCTGACTACCTGCTCTTTGTTGCAAAACTCCTATATATCCTAGCTCCTCTCTCACCTCCTTGGAGCAGCAGTTTCACAGAGCTACCTGGGATGCTGTCTCCCCAGCTGCAGCCCTCATTTTGTACCAGATAAAACTTAACTCACACCTCCCATATTGTGCCTTTTTTCTAAGGCAACATTGCTGTAGTTGTTTGTGTTTTTAAAAAATTAGATTCCAGTGTGATGCAAAAGTTACTCTGCCATTTTTTGAGATGTCTTCTCTCTGTGTTTTTAAACTCTCTACAATATAATGTCAGCATGCAGTTATCTTTCAAAATTCACCTAAGAAAGCAGTACAAGATTATGCTTGATTTTCAGTAATTTCAAAGTGGAATACTCGGTTAATTATAATGTTTGGTACTTTGTCACAAATAAATTTATATATTTGACTTGATTAAAAAACATGCTTTCTGGAATATAGCTATGGGAATTTCATAGTTTGAAATATGTTTAAAAGTTATTACAAGGTTAAAAATTATAGATGAATATCAAAAATAAGTTTTGTTACCATTGTGAATAGTAAATATTTGGGTACTGTTTGAGTTCTTCTCAATTAAAAAATCATTTCTATTCAAAACAAATTTACTTAAGTTTCAAAGGTTACTAGTACATGCTTTCCCCTTTTACCTCATGCTCGTACCATGTCTGGTTACAGGAGCATTCCTTCCCTCAAGTCTCTCAAAAATAATCAGGATAAAAGATGAGTGAAAAAATAACTACACATGACAAAAGATCCAAAATGATAATGAAAGTGAAAGTGAAAGTTGCTCAGTCCTGTCCGACTGTTTGTGACCCCAGGAACTATACAGTCCGTGGAATTCTCCAGGCCAGAATACTGGAGTGGGTAGCTTTTCCTTTCTCCAAGGGATCTTCCCAACCCAGGGATTGAACCCAGATCTCTGACGTTGCAGGCAGATTCTTTACCAGCTGAGCCACAAAGGAAGCCCAAAAATGATAATAAAACATCATAATGAAATAGAATACGTCCTAGCAGCATTAAAAAAAAAAAAAACCCATTTGTGCAACAACATATTTCTAGTCATATGGAAATCAGCGCAAGATACAACCACACTTGCATTAAGTATATTTCTCATTACACAAGTATACTTCTTCATTCAATTCTCCACATCAAGGATTTCTGGCATAAAGTTACAATACAATATCCTCTGACAGTCTCCCCTCTCCCCTAATAGGCAAGACGTGGCTTGCAAAGTAAACATCATAGTGGGTTATATGCAGAGGGAAGCAGGCCATTACAAAAGGAGGGATAAGTCTAGTGAAGTGGGAGAGTTACTTGTCCAAAGTGGATAGAACACATAAACAGCCACTTTCTTTTGGGGCTATCCTAGATAGAAAGACCCATGGCTGGGCCCACTCTAAAGAGGTTCATCCTAGGGGTAGCATATTGTAAAGGAAAGAGCACAGCTGAATTGGGAGATGAACACCTGGGCTCTTGATACTGGTTCTGTCATGTGCTCACTGAAGACTCTTGAAGTTCATAGGTTGGGAGTTCCTTGGTGCCCATTTTTGTCCACAGTTCCCTTTCATTCCACATTCTCTCCTTTGGCAGCCATCTCACCTATACTTATACCTTCAATTGCCATTCATCCACATATGATTCCTGTGTTTCCCTCTCTAGGTCAGTCTCTGATCTAAATATCTTGCTACATTCTTAACATTCCCACTTGGGTATACAAAGGTATTGAAAAATCAAGATGGTTCATCATGTTCCCACCAGAAAGGATCCATTATACATTGCTCATCCCGGTTGATATCACTACCTGTCACACAGATAATCAGGTGAAACAACTGAGACTCACACTAACACCTCCTTCTATATCCCCCATCCAGCTCTCAAATCTTTCATGAGTTCATCTGTTTGTTCATTCTTTCATATGTCCTCTTGTCTAGTAGAAAGAAGACTATTGCTGGCTTAAGGGAGAATGGGGATAATCAATCACACAATCAAAGTCCTAGAGTGATCCATTGCAATTAGAAGGGGCTACTTCAGGAAGTTTTTTCACAGCAGGGAAAGTAGGGAGCATAGGTGGTGAGGCAGGTAAATTGGTATGTTTGGTGCTAGGGGCATATAGACAATCTCTTCTGTGATATTTTTGATATGCAGACAATCCGCATCTACTTTTCCAAAGAAACAAGAAGCCAAAAGAGCAGTTAAAAATGATGAGGTCTGAGAGAGTATTGAAGTTTTGAACGCAGACTAGATTGTTGTGCCACAGGGTTCTCAGATATTGAGAAAGTATATTGACTATGGAAATGTGGTAAAATTGCCAGCTAGGCCTGAATTCTTTTCCATATCTTACAATAGCTTCCCTTGTACTTTTTTTTCTCACAGCTCTCCCTGCATTTTCCACCAGGTTCCAGCCACACTGGTTTTTATCTTTTTCTGGAATAAGTCATACTCACTCCCACTTCAGAGTATGCTATTCCTTAGGCTAATATCAAAAGATTGCATACACACTCAGCTCATTCTTATCATCAAGGTGTTAGCTGAAATGTCACGTCCATAGCATGGCATTCTCTGGTCACATAACACGGTGCAGCTCCAGGTATCATCATGTACATTGTAGTCAAAGTAAGTGATGATGATCTTTAAAGTTGTCAAACTGGGGGCCCTGGAAATCCTTGACTGCTCTCTACAGAAATGTTATTTTTGATCCCATTTCTCTGTTTTATTTTCTTCATGGCACTCCTTGCTCACTGAAATTATATCAGTTATTTTATGTGTATCCAAAAAAGAATAGAAGCCCTATAAAGGGAGGGGCCTTTCCTGTCTTTAGCACTCAGTAAACAAGGCAATGGCACCCCACTCCAGTACTCTTGCCTGGAAAATCCCATGGATGGCGGAGCCTGGTGGGCTGCAGTCCACGGGGTCAATAAGAGTCGGACACGACTGAGTGACTTCACTTTCACTTTTCCCTTGCACACATTGGAGAAGGAAATGGCGGCCCACTCCAGTGTTCTTGCCTAGAGAATCCCAGGGACGGGGGAGCCTGGTGGGCTTCCGTCTATGGGGTCGCACAGAGTCGGACACGACTGAAGCGACTTAGCAGTAGCAGCAGCAGACAAGTGCTGCATGGCTCGATTGTTACCTACCAGGTACACTAATACAGAAACAGAGAAAGTTGAATGGCAAAACCACATTCCTGAGTTCTAGACTCCAGGGAAAGTATTTAGCAGGTCTGGGTTAAGGTCTTAGAAGTTGTGATTTTTACAAGATCCCAGCTGATTCTTATAAAAGTGACCTGTGCCTCACGCTTAGGCCAATGCATATCTTTTAAAATGTTGTTTTACTCATTCTCAGACATAAATTGTGGCAATATTTTCTTAGGTTTGTCTCCCAAAGTAAAAGAAATAAAAGCAAAAATAAGCAAATGGGACCTGATCAAACTTATAAGCTTTTGCACAGCAAAGAAAACCATAAACAAAATGAAACAACAACCTACAGACTGGAAGAAAATCCTTGCAAAAGATTGACCAACAAGGGACTAACTTCTAAAATATACAAAGAGCTCATACAAGTCATTATAAAAACAAACAAACAACTCAATCATAAAATGGGAGAAGACCTAAATAGACATTTCTCCAAAGAAGACATTCAGATGGCCAACAGGCACATGAAAAGTTGCTCAGCATCGCTAACCATTAGAGAAATGAAAATCAAAACTACAATGAGGTATCACCTCACACTTGTCAGAATGGCTATCACCAAAAAGTCTAAAAACAATAAATGCTAGAAAGAGTGTGGAGAAAATGGAACCTTCCTACGCCTACCTTCCTGTTGGTGGGAATGGAAATTGGTGCAGGCTCTATGGAGAACAGTATGAAGGTTCCTTAAAAAAAAAAATAGAGTTACCATATGATCCAGCAACCCCACTCCTTGGCATATATCTGGAAAAGATGAAAACTCTTATTTGAAAAGCTACATGCACCTGAATGTTCATAGCAGCACTATTTACAATAGTCAAGATATGGAAGAAACCTAAATGTCCATTGACAGATAAATGTATAAAGAAGATGTGGTACATATATACAATGGAATATTACTCAGCCATAAAAAGAATGAAATAATATCATTTGCAGCAACATGTATGGACCTAGAGATTATCATACTAAGTGAAGTAAGAGAGAGAGACATATATGATGTCACATGTAGAATCTAAAAAATAGTACAAATGAAGTTATTTACAAAACAGAAACAGACTCACAGACATAGAAGACAAATTATGGTTACCAAAGGGCAAGTGGGGGGAGGGATAAATTGGGAGTATGGGACTAATAGATGCAAACTACTATGTATAAAATAGATAAAAAATAAGGATGTATTATATAGCACAGGGAGCTATATTCAATATCCTGTAAAAACCATAGTGGAAAAGAACCTGAGACTTCCTTGGATAAATCTCTGTACTTTGAATTCAGGGGGCATGGGTTCAATCCCTGGTCACTGAAGATCCTTCATGTGGTGGAGTGTGGCCAAAAAAAAAAAAAAAAAATAGAACCTGAAAAATAATATATATTTCTGATTTAACAAGAATGTAAACATTTGCCATTTGCAATCCGTTTTATTTTCACTTCTTTAAATTATTCATTAACTGATATAATATACAAAACACCAAATGAGTATTTTGTACCTAGAAGGTAATGATGAGTTTGTCCTGGTATTCTGAATGCTAACATTCCTGAGTGGCTAGGAGGACTCCATATTTTTATCTCGTTTAATCAATGAGGCTGGTGGAAGGGAGTAGCCTCTCCAAAAGGCCTTTATGATGAGAACATCTAACTCTCATTTCAATGTTTTACTTAGCCAAGTCAGTATCGCACTGTGTGCTTCCTTATCAGCATCAGTGCCTTAAGATCAAAGTTCACACACTTTTCTGATGTTAAATCTAAAAGTCAAAATAAGACAATTGGAGAGCTTTTTAAATAGAAGGGTAGGGGGAGATTTTCTTCCTCTACCCTGGACTCGACTGTAGATGATTCAATTAAATGGAAAGGATATAATGACATTCTTTCTCTAGGACTCCATCTGGCAGCCAATTCTTCATAACAAACTGGCACAGAAACTCGTGTGGGCATGTAATGAATTTGTATGCTTATCCCTTTATGCTGTTACATTTTCAAGTAAGAGGGAATCCTCTAGTAGTCAAACTTTTCCATTCATGTTCAGGACATCTCTTTTAAGGATGGAAGGGGCACTTTAGATCAGATAGAGAGAGACCTTCTGCCTTACTGGGCTTCCCTGGTGGTTCAGAGGGTAAAGCGTCTGCCTGCAATGCAGGAGACCCAGGTTCGATCCCTGGGTCAGGAAGATCCCCTGGAGAAAGAAATGGCAACCCACTCCAGTATTCTTGCTTGGAGAATCCCATGGGCAGAGGAGCCTGGTGGGCTACAGTCCATGGGGTCGTCTGCCTTACTAGGCAGGACTACACCCACTCTCGGCTGGAAGAAGTTACAGAAGAAAAAGACTTCTGCCCCAATTCCCAAGAAATATTTTGAGTATGAAGTCTCTCAGTGGGGAGTTGTTAAGGGTGACACACTGACTGAAACCACCCACCCTGACCAGCACCATAGTAACCATTTGCATGAGTTATTTTATAACAGGAGGTCCTGGTAAGGAACACAGAACTAACAAGCCACCATCAACCAGAAAAATTCAGGAAATGTCAAAAGGAGACACCACATGTCCTACCACTTCCCAGAATCCTTCTCGCTGTCATCTACCTTGGCTGAGCAATGTGAGTGCCACCAGGAAGAACCCTGAATCAGAATGACTGGACAAAGAAAAGCCAGAAACTAATCCCATCACCATAAAGCCCAAGACTTTGAGCCACATGGCAGAGCAGTCTTCCTGGGTTCCGTTACCCTCCTGCTCTCCACCCAGGTGCCCCTTCCCAATAAAGTCTCTTGTTTTGTCAAAAAAAAAAAAAAAAAAAAAAGAATGTAGGGGCAAATTGGGAATCAAAATGGCATCTTCTAAAGTGCCCCACTAGGTGCCCAACATTGGTACTTTAAAAATGAGGAAGGCTGAATGTCAGAGCAGTTAAATATCATTTTCAGGTCCCACAGTTAAAAGGCTAAGACCATCTCTGTGAGGGTTGTCTGACTCTAGTGACCATGGTCTCACCACTCTCCCACTTAAACTTCTCTTCTATATGGTGGCCTTGAAAGGATGAGGAATGAGTGAGTTTATGCTTTCTGGGTAGGAAAATCTGTGTGGAGTGGTACAGGTTACCAGGGGATTTGTACTAACATTTATCTGCCTCCATTTGAAGATTTCTGATAGATACACAGGATTAGAGTTCATGTAAGAAGTCTGGGATGAAATGTGGATAGGATCCTAGCAGATACCTAATACATGCATGGTAGCCATGTTCTATTTTATTCTTTCTTGTCTTTTTTCAACTTTTACCGGTTAAAATTTTTTTTTAATTTATTTATTTTAATTGGAGGCTAATTACTTCACAATATTGTAGTGGTTTTGCCATACATTGACATGAATCAGCCACGGGTGTACATGTGCTCCCCATCTTGAACCTCCCTCCCCCTCCCTCCTCATCCCACCCCTCTGGGTCATCCCAGTGCACCAGCCCTGAGCACCCTGTCTCATGCATAGAATCTTGACTGGTGATCTGTTTCACATATGATAATATACATGTTTCCATGCTATTCTCTGAAATCATCCCCCCCCCCACCTTCTCCCACATAGTCCAAAAGACTATTCTATACATCTGTGTCTCTTTAGCTGTCTTGCATATAGGGTTATTGTTACCATCTTTCTAAATTCCACTATATGCGTTAGTATACTGTATTGGTGTTTTTCTTTCTGGCTTACTTCATTCTTTATAAAACTCTCACTGTTTGCAGAAGACATGATCCTCCACATAGAAAACCCTAAAGATTCCACCAGAAAATTACTAGAGCTAATCAATGAATAAAGTTTCAGGATATAAAATTAACACACAGAAATCCCTTGCATTCCTATACACTAACAATGAGAAAACAGAAAGGGAAATTAAGGAAACAATTGTGTTCACCATTGCAACAGAAAGAATAAAATACTTAGAAATATATCTACCTAAAGAAACAAAAGACCTATATATAGACAACTATAAAACACTGGTGAAAGAAATCAAAGAGAACACAAAAAGATGGAGAAATATACCATGTTCATGGATTGGAAGAATCAATATAGTGAAAATGAGTATACTACCCAAAGAAATCTATAGATTCAATGCAATCCCTATCAAGCTACCAATGGTATTTTTCACAGAACTAGAACAAATAATTTCACAATTTGTATGGAAATACAAAAAAACCTCGAATAGCCAAAGCAATCTTGAGAAAGAAGGATGGAACTGGAGTAATCAACCTGCCTGACTTCAGGCTATACTACAAAGTTACAGTCATCAAGACAGTATGGTACTGGCACAAAACAGAAATATAGATCAATGGAACAAAATAGAAAGCCCAGAGGTAAATCCACGCACCTATGGACACCTTATCTTTGACAAAGGAGGAAGAATATACAATGGAGAAAAGACAATCTCTTTAACAAGTGGTGCTGGGAAAACTGGTCAACCTCTTGTAAAAGAATGAAACTAGAGCACTTTCTAACACCATACACAAAAATAAACTCAAAATGGATTAAAGATCTAAATGTAAGACCAGAAACTATAAAACTCCTAGTGGAAAACATAGGCAAAACACTCTCCAACATAAATCACAGCAGGATCCTCTATGACCCATCTCCCAGAATAATGGAAATAAAAGCAAAAATAAACAAATGGGACCTAATTAAACTTAAAAGCTTTTGCACAACGAAGGAAACTATTTGACTCTTTCTGAGCCTGATTATTGTCTCTGCGAACTAAAGTTGCTGGACTAGGTAACTGGTAAGGTCCCTTTCCGCTTTGTTTTTATAAGGACTAAAGATGGCTACTTAGTAGTTTTTGGATGCTACAAAGTGAGTCAGAGTTCCTCATCAACACCCCATCCCTCCTTGTAGGCTGTACTTCAGCCATATCAGACTGTCTCCTGGCTGTGTACCCCAAGCACATTGGGTACATTTCCTCTTCCATGTTCTTTGCATAGTCAAGAATATCCATATCGGTATTCCACTTCCTCTCAACAATCCTACTCCTGTACGATTTAGCTCAAAACTCATCTCTTTCCCTCCTGATTCTGACTGGCCTTGCCTGGCATGCAGTATTTTCTCAAGAAGGACAAAACAAAAGAATGAAGCCATTGCAGTGAAGGTTTAATATTCTTAATGCATAAAAGCAATAAATATCAGGAAATGTGGTTAATTGTATTGGTAACTAGGGAAATGGAGGTGAAAACAACAGAAAGCAATATTTCAGAGTAATCAGTTGAGGAAGACTTATTTTAAAATTCTCACATGAGTTTGGGTGAACTCCAGGAGTTGATGATGAACAGGGAGCCCTGGCGTGCTTCGATTCATGGGGTTGCAAAGGGTCGGACACGACTGAGCAACTGAACTGAACTGAACTGAAATACCAAAGCTCTGGTTTGTTTTTGGTTTTATTTGTTGTTTCTATGATACATAAATTGAGAATTTTTACCCATTGCTGGTGGCAGTTTAAAAAGGTAGAAACATTTGGGGGCATAATTTTATAATTTCAAGTAAATCTTATTCATATCCTAAGACTCAGATGTTTTATGCTTAGGCACATAACACCTGGAAACTCATATATACATACATACATATATTCATAAAACACTATACTACTTAAGGAGTGGGGCGAGTATTTTGTAATACTTTTTAAGGTCACATAGCTTGTTAAGAGGATTACTAGGATTCTAACCCTAATTTTTCTCACTCTACACTAGCATACTGACTCCCCCACGGATAGTCGCCCTTTGAGACTCAGGTTCGGGTTTGTGTAAATTTATTTGATGTGAAAACCCTGGTAGAATCTTGCAGGTGTAAAGGACAGAACCACTAAGTAGGAGGTTGTAGATAAGTTTAGGGTTGAACAGAGAGAAAGGTGTGAAGTAAGAGTTTGAATTCAGGTTGCCAGTGCCTGGCACATAGAAGTTGCTCATAAATATATAGTGAAAGGAGGAATGAAATATCAATATTGAAAAGATCAGCCTCTGACAGTGATCATATTTCTTTCCAACCTTTCCTTAATTGTATACAAGATAAAGGCTTGTTTTATACTTCCAGTTTTAGAATCTGCTTTGTAAAAATTAATTTTTTAAATGTTACTTGCTTTGAGAATGGGAAATACGAACTTTGGGTGATAAAGTGTATGTAGGTTTATTGATTGTAAGAAATGGACCACTCTGAGGTGGAATATTGGTAGTAGTGAGGGGGAGATTGTGTGGGTGTGCAGGAGCACTGGGTGTATGGGAACTCTCTGAACTCTCTGTACTGCTCAGTTTTTCCTTGAACTTAAAGCTGATCTACAAAATAAAGTCTACCTAAACAAACAAAAATGTTTATTGCTTTGGTTTTCTTTCCTTGCTAAAAGAAAGTGTTTTTGCTTCGAGAAAATTTAGGAATGAGAGGTCTTCATCAGCTGGTGACAAGAACTGAAATTGCAACTTGAATCTCATGGTTGAGAAGAACAGATTAGGAAGGGGTGAGGGAGGACTGCTGCTGCCGCCGCTGCTGCTAAGTCGCTTCAGTCGTGTCCGACTCTGTGCGACCCCATAGACGGCGGCCCACCAGGCTCCCCCATCCCTGGGATTCTCCAGGCAAGAACACTGGAGTGGGTTGCCATTTCCTTCTCCAATGCATGAAAGGGAAAAGTGAAAGTGAAGTTGCTCAGTCGTGTCCGACTCTTTGCGACCCCATGGTCTGCAGCCTACCAGGCTCCTCCCTCCATGGGATTTTCCAGGCAAGAGTACTGGAGTGGGGTGCCATTGCCTTCTCCAGAGGGAGGACTAGGGTTCCCTTAAACTCACGTAACAGACTTTTCTAGATGTGAAATGCAGCACAAGACCCTGTGCTTCCATTGCTATTACCTATGCAGTCTCTGAGCCTCATGACAGACAGATCCTACCTGATCAGTAAAATTTGGGATGATGGTATACATAGTATCTAATTTGCTTCCTCCTCTATTCATGATTAATTATGGACATATTTTCAGAAAGTAAATCTCTCATTACAACAACAATTTGCAAATAAATGTAAGACCAGATTCCAATCTCCTGTTTTAAAATGTTATTTTTATCGTAATTACATAAGTAGTAAATTTTGGATGTAAGGTAAATTCAAACAACACAGAAATACATATAATGTCTGTATTTTGCCACAGCCCTGGAGATATCCATTACTGCAGTTGGTGTATGTATAATTTATATATAATGCACACTATTTGAAGAGCTTTATAGAAATACCATTTTGTAGAACATTCTCCACATCCAGCCACCTGTAAATGATGAATTCAGTGTTTACACATTGTCCTGGCAATGCAGAAGAATCAGAAAAACTAAAGACTGTTTATCATCTTCATCAACTTTTAGGCCTTGAACCCTTACATTTTCAACATTAATACAAACTGGTTTATGATTCTCTTTTCAATGAAGAGATAAACAAACATACCAAGACCCCCCCAAAACGCTTCCTTACAAATCAATATTCCTGAACTACATCCTCCCCTCTCTCTTTTCATTTTCACAAACAATAAACTTCTCAAAACAGCAGGGAACTATTAATATAGTCACAGTCTCCACTTTCCAACCTCCCTGTCATTCCTCAGCCCGTCCTTGTCTATTGCCTCTCCATTTAGCTCAATCTGTTCTTAACAAGGTCACCAATGGCATCATTGTTATAAAATCCAAAGGGGTTCCTTTCAGCCCATATATATAGCCCATATATATACAGGAGCCCACGTTTCTGATGAAAATAATACATGCTCTTTGCTTCACCTTGTTAAAAAATCACAAACTTATAGAAAAGTTGCTGGTATAAAACAAAGGATCCTCTGCCCCACCTCCTTCTCTGGACCCTAAGAGAGCAAGTTGCCAACACAGTGCTGATGCCCCGTAGCTCCCAAATACTTTAGAGTGTACGTTTTAAAGACAAGAATATTCTCCTGTGTAACTAGAAGACAACCATCAAAATCAGGGAATTATCATTAATAATATTTATTACAAGCTAATCCTCAGACCCTGTTCAAGTTTTGCCAGTGGTCTTAACAATATCCTTCATAGCAAAAGGATCCAGGACAGAATCTTATATTGTCATGTCTCTTTAGTTTTCCACAGTCCAGCAAAGCTCCTCAGTTTTTTCTTGACTTTGATGACCTCAACATTTTTGAAGACTGTGAGTCAGTCATTTTAAACCCTCTCCTCCCTCTCTTCCCTTTCCATTGCTTACTGCCTTGAGACTTTCAGAGATACAATTCTAGATCTGATCACCAGCGGTATTTGTCCACATTGACTACATTTTACAAACGAAAAGCTATAATTTTCTTTCTTTCTTTCTTTTTCTTCTGCTCTTATTTCAGTGACTCATCAAACTGTTTACTATTTCCATTATAACTTTCAAGTCTGTTTTGTGTATGACTTCTCTGGCATGTGATTGATTTGCACTAACACTTCACCTAAGAAATTACATAAATGGCAAATACGTACATGAAAAGATGATCAACTGTATTAGTCAAAAAAACAAACAAACAAAAAACAAACAAAAAAAAACATTATTAGTCAATACGGAAATGTAAATTAAAATTACAATGAGACATCACTACACCCTGTGTGAATGGCCAAAATGTAAAATAATGACTACACTAAGCACTGACAATATTGTGCTTGGAGGATTGAACCCTCGTACACTGCTGATGGGAATGAAAAATGGTACAACCACTTCAGAACCAGTTTGGCGATTTCTCACAATATCAATCTTACATCTGCCATATGCTCCAGCCATTGAACCCCTAAGTATTTACCCTACCGAAAGAAAGCATGTGTTCATCTAAAGACTTAAATACAAATGTTCATACTGGTGTCATTTAAAAGAGCTTCATATTGGAAACAACCTCATATCCATCACCAGATGAATGGATAAAACAAATTGTGATATATCCGTATAACAGAATACCATTCAGCAATAAAAAGAAATTACCTATACAGTCAACAAATTAATAAATCTAGAAATAGGCTGAATGAAAGAAGCTAGAAAAAAGTACATTCTGTACAATTCTATTTACATAAAATCATAAACAATGAAATTAATTAATAGAGACAGAAGTCCAGTGGTTTCCTGGGAATGGAAAAGTTCCAGGGAAGGAAGTTTGAGGCCAGAGGCAGGTGGGTGGGGAGGTTACAAAGAGGCAGGAGGAATTCATTGGCTCCTTTGTAGTGTTAGTTTCATGATATAGACATGAGGTAGGAGGTAGATGGACCCCCACCACCCAGGAAAAGCAATTTAAGTTCCTTCCCTGTGGACAGAAACTCCAAATCATCAATAGCAGAACAACTGAGAGGAGGCTGGGCCCTACCCAGATAAGAAATAAAAGATCACATATTATTCATTCTTACTCTTCAGAGGCACAGGTCAGTAGTGGCCTGCCAAAGGGACAGGGTTTCTGGATGCAGCAGACCTGGGAGGTGCAGTGTGTGGCATGAGTCTTCTTCAAGGAGGTCACCATTAGCTCCACTATAGAGCCACTGAGCAGACGACCCACAAACTAGAGACAAATTATACCAAAGAAGTTCTCACACTGTTGTAAAAATTCTAGGGCCCATCACAGATTTCCCAAAGTGGGGATGCAGCAAAGGGACTGAGAACTCCCAGGGAATTTGACTTTGAAGGCCAGTGGGATTTGATTACAGAACTTCCCTCAGACTGGGGAAACAGACTCTTGGAGGGCACAACAAAACCTGGTGTGCACCAGGACCCAGGAGAAAGGAGCAGTGACCCCACAAGAGACTGCGGCAGACTTGCCTGTGAGTGTCTGGAGTATCTGGTGGAAGCATGGGTTGACAATGGCCTGCCGCACAGTCAGGGGCACGGACTACAACAGTCCTGGGAGCTGTGGTGTGCTGGCATAAGTCCTTTTGAAGGAGGTTGCCATTACAGCCATTACCCCTACCGTAGCTTGGCCTCAGGACAAACTACAGGCAGGGAACACAGTCCTACCCAGCAGCAGAAAATTGGATTAAAGATTTACTGAGCATGGCTTTGCCCAGCAGAGGAAGACCCAGTATTCCACACAGCTAGTCCCTCCCATCAGGGAGCTTACACAAGCCTATTATCCTTATCCATCAGAGGGAAGACAATATGCAAGCCACAATCACAGAAAACTAGTCAAACTGATCATTTGGATCACAGCCTTGCCTAACTGAATGAAACTATGAGCCATGCCGTGTAGAGCCTCAAGACAAACAGGTCACGGTGGAGAGTTCTGACAAAATGTGGTCCACTGGAGAAGGGAACGGCAAACCACTTCACTATTCTTGCCTTGAGAACCCCATGAGCAGTATGAAAAGGTAAAAAGATATGACACTGAAAGATGAACTCCCCTAGTCGGTATGTGCCCAACATGCTACTGGAGGAGAGTGGAGAAATAGTTCCAGAAGAAAAGAAGAGGATGAGCCAAAGTGGAAAAAATGCCCTGTTGTGGATGTGTCTGGTGGTGAAAGTAAAGTCTAATGCTGGAAAAACAATATTGCATAGGCACTGAGAATATGAGGTCCATGAATGAAGGTTAATTGCAAGTGGTCAAACAGGAGATGGCAAGAGTGAACACTGACAGTTTAGGAATCAGTGAACTAAAATGGATGGCAATGGATGAATTTACAAATGGGAATCCCTTATGATTATACAGTGGAAGTGACAAATAGATTCAAGGGATTAGATCTGATAAGAGTGCCTGAAGAACTATGGATGGAGGTTTGTGACATTTTATAGGAGGTGGTAATCAAAACCATCTCCAAGATAAAGAAATGCAAAAAGGCAAAATGGTTGTCTAAGAAGGGCTTACAAATTGCTGAGAAAAGAAGAGAAGCGAAAGGCAAAGGAGAAGAGGAGATACACATCCATCTGAATGCAGAGTTCCAAAGAATAGCAAGGAGAGATAAGAAAGCCTTCTTCAGTGATCAATGCAAAGAAATAGAGGAAAACAACAGAATGGGAAAGACTAGAGATCTCTTCAAGAAAACTAGAGATACCAAGGGAACATTTCATGCAAAGATGGGCACAATAAAGGGCAGAAATGGAATGGATCTAACAGAAGCAGAAGATATTAAGAGATGGCAAGAATACACAGACGACCTATACAAAAAAGATCTTATAGATTCAGATAACCATGATGGTGTGATCACTCACCTAGAGCCAGACATCCCAGAGTGTGAAGTTAAGTGGGCCTTAGGAAGCATCACTACGAACAAAGCTAGTGGAGGTAATGGAATTCCAGCAGAGCTGTTTCAAATCCTAAAAGATGATGCTGTGAAAGTGCTGCACTCACTATGCCAGCAAATTTGGAAAACTCAGCAGTGGCCACAGGACTGGAAAAGGTCAGCTTTCCTTCCAATAACAAAAAAGGGCAATGTCAAAGGATGTTAGAACTACCACACAATTGCACTCATCTCACATGCTAACAAAGTTATGCTCAAAATTCTCCACGCCAGACTTCCACAGTTCGGGGACCGTGAATTTCAAGATGTTCAGGCTGGATTTAGAAAAGGCACAGGAATCAGATATCAAATTGCCAACATCTGTTGGATCATAGAAAAAGCAAGAGAATTCCAGGAAAACATCTACTTCTGCTTTATTGACTATGCCAAACCCTTTGACTCTGTGGATCACAACAAACTGTGGAAAATTCTTAAAGAGACGGGAATACCAGACCACCTTATTTGCCTCCTGAGAAACCTGTATGCAGGTCAAGAAGCAACAGTTAGAACCAGACATGGAACAATGGACTGGTTCCAAATTGGGAAAGGAGTACATCAAGGCTCTATATTGTCACCCTGTTAATTGAATTTATATGCAGTGTACATCATGTGAAATGCCAGGCTGGATGAAGCATCAGCTGAAATGAAGATTGCTGGGAGAAATATCAATGAACTCAGTTATGCAGATGACACCACCCTTATGGCAGATAGTGAAGAGTAACTAAGGAGCCTCTTGACGAAAATGAAAGAGGAGAGTGAAAAATCTGCCCTAAAACTCAACATTCAAAATACTAAGATCATGGCATCTAGTCCCATCACTTCATGGTAGATATATGGGGAAAGAATGGAAACAGTGACAGACTTTATTTTCTTGGATTCAAAAATCACTGCAGATGGTGACTATGACATTAAAAGACGCTTGTTCCTTGGAAGAAGAGCTTTGACAATCCTAGACAGCATATTGAAAAGCAGCGACATTACTTTGCTGACAAAGGTCCTTATTGTCCAAGCTATGGCTTTTCCAATAGTCATCTATGGGTGTGAGAGTTGGACCGTAAAGAAAGCTGAGCGCCAAAGAATTGATGCTTTTGAACTGTGGTGTTGGAGAAGACTCTTGAGAGTCCCTTGGACTGCAAGGAGGTCGAACCAGTCCATCCTAAAGGAAATCAGTCCTGAATATTCATTGGAAGGACTGGTGCTGAAGCTGAAGCTCCAATACTTTCGCCACCTGATGGGAAGAATGAACTCATTAGAAAAGACCCTGATTCTGGCGAAGATTGAAGACAAGAGGAGAAGGGGATGACAGAGGATGAGATGGTTGGATGGTATCACTGACTCGATGGACATGAGTTTGAGAAAACTCTGGGAGACAGTGATGGACAGGAAAGGCTGGTTTGCTGCAGTCCACAGGGTCGCAAAGAGCTGGGCATGACTGAGGGAGTGAACTGAACTGAACTGAAATGGGCCTCAGGACTACTACAAAGCAAGTAGCTGCTAATGGATTGACATTCCACTTGTTAACTCTCTTTCCCATGAGATCAAAGGACCTTCTCTACTTTTAGGGTAGAATCTCACAGGAGTATTTCTTTTTATTTTCTTAAAATATCTATTTATTTATTTATTTATTTGGGGTTGTGTTGGGTCTTCATTGCCACACTCAGGCTTTCTCTAGTTGCAGAGAACTAGGGCTGCTCTTTGTTGCAGTGCACGGGCTTCTTATTGTGGTGGCTTCTCTTGTTGTAGAGCACAGGCTGTAGAGTGCCCAGACTTCAGTAGTTACTGCACATGTGTTCAGTAATTTTGGCTCCTTGGCTCCATAGCTCAGGCTCAGTAGTTGTGGCACATGGGCCTAGGTGCCCCATGGCATGTGGGATCTTCCCATACCAGGGATCGAACCATTGTCCCTTGCATTGCAAGGCAGATTCTTAACTGCTGGACCAGCAGGGAAGCCCAGGAGCCATTTCATAACATGCTTTCATCCAGATCTATGAACTCCCTAGAGCCAGATGTCATATTCCACCACGAAGTGAAGTGTTGGGGTCTCCAGAGGACCACTGCCCTTGAACCTGGAGTAGAAGCTCCATCAGCCATCAGGACACAGGTCCTCAGAACCTGCCTCCTTCAGACACCTGATATGAGCAAGGGCATCAGCATGAGGAACCCACTCCAGTACTCTTGCCTGGAATATTCCATGGATGGGGGAGCCTGGTAGGCTACAGTCCATGGAGTCGCAAAGAGTCAGACAGGACTGAGTGACTTCACTTTCTTTCTATAGTTCCTTTTGGAAAAGGAAACGGCAACCCACTCCAGTGTTCTTGCCTGGAGAATCCCATGGACAGAGGAGCCTGGTGGGCTATGGTCTATGGGGTTGCAAAGAGTCGGACACGACTAAGCAACTAACACACACACACACACACACACACACACACACACGTATCAACATGAGAGCTGCACAAGGAAAGACACATCCAGCAATCACCATGGTTTCCCGGTGTAACTGCGTGCCCTGCACGGTGCTAGGCACTGGGTTAGCTGACAATGACATTGAAACAACTGGGTAGTGATTAAAACAACCAGATGTTACAATGAGCTTCCCACCATGGCCTTTTTCTTCTCCTTTCCTCATCTATCCCTTAACAACAAAGTTGAAAAGGAGTAAGAAGTGGCCTGACTTCATACAGATGTTCATGATCCCGCAATAACCACAGGGCCATAGGCTTACTCATGTGTTATCAGTGAATGTTCTCAGCGATCCTGTGGGGAAAGCAATCTCCTCCCCATTTTACAGAGGGAAAAACTGAGGCTCAGAGAGAGTCGCTACCTGTCTCATCTCCTGCGCTCCTGCCTTAAGGAGGAAAGTGGCTCCAGGACACCCCTGGAGCAGGACGCCACACTCACTGGGGCCGGGTGGGACCCCAGAGCTTTACCTACGAGACAGCGGGACACCGAGCCCCAAAGCGGGAAAGCGGCGGCTTGAATGCGGATCCCTTTGTCTCCCCACAGCCCAGGGCGATCCCGCCCCCCACCCCCTGCCGGGCCCCACACCCTCAACAGAGTCCCAAACACCTCAAGATTGAACCTGTGGTACTCACAGGTTACACGTCTCGGCAGAAAAGTCGTCACGGTCGGCATATTTACGTCAGGTTTCCATGGCAACGGCGATACGCAGGCTAGTCCGCCACATCCGGAAATGCCTTTTCACCCTCCTTCACCACCCTGGACTTCTGTGAAAGCAGAGCACATTAGCTTTGGCTGCCAACAGAAAAAGCGTACTAATTAGAGGTACTAGACTGGGATCTGGGAAACTGGCAAACTCCAGGAGGAGAGTTGCCCCAGAGAGGTATCCATCCTGGGGTTCTTAGAGGTGGTCTACCCCTCAGAAGGCTAACAGCCGTCATCTGTGGTAAGAACATTCAGAGAATGCTTATAATCATGTGATTGAACAATCTAGGAACTCGGAAAGATGTCATTTAAAGAAACATTCAGAGGTGCTTCAGGGAGGCAGGCCTAGAATAATATAATCATTTAATAGGCAGAAAGAAATCTGGTCGATTCCCTATACAATTGGCTTCTGTTTGGGAAATTCTTATTATCCATTCCTGATACTTTCTTCCATGAGGAGGGACATCTATGACCAAAACATTTCTAGCTTCTCTATTAATTGACTTCTCTACTGTGGGAATCACTTACCTGATTAGTGGCTTTGGAAGGAGGAACACACAGCCCAGACCCTTCCCCTTCAAAACTCTTGAAGCAAGCTGCCTTTATGGAGCACATGTTTGCTTTGCTCTCAGGGCTGTGTCCACAGCTCTTCTTCCCTCCTCTGAGTCTTGATGGCTCCCCAACTAGTTCTACGATCTGTTACAGAATGTTTTTGTGTTTAAGAGGTTCCCCAAATACATCCTTTCTCCACATCTGGGCTCTGACCCAAGAACTATGACAAAAGAATAAAAAGAACATCAATTCTATTACTTATAAAGGTGGTATTGGGGAAAATGGCTTAGATTTGTAGGCAATTGAGCTTCCTTTTAATGAACCCCAGAATCGTACTGACTTGACCAACTGAAAGTGCTTCGTGAGGACTTCCATGGTGGTCCAGTAGTTTACAATCTGCCTGCCAATGCAGGAGACACAGGTACAATCCCTGGTCTGGGAAGATTCCACATGCCACCGGGCAACTAAGCCCAGTCTCCACAACTACTGAGCCCATGTACCAGGGAGCCCTAGAGCCTGAGCTCTGCAACAAGAGAAACCACCATAATGAGAAGACTGTGCACTAGAGAGTAGTCCCCCCTCCCCTGCTGCAACTACAGAAAGTCTGCACACAGCAAGGAAGACCCAGTGCAGCCAAAAAAATACAACTGTTTCAATTGCAGCAAGTAAGTTTTTTAAAAAGTGCTTCATGAGACAGTCACAAAGGCCAAACACTGCAATGTAGAGCTATCTGCTGCTGGTGAAGAAGCTCTGTCTATACGTGTTCAAGGAAAGTAACTTTTTTGCCAAAGGTCATCCCAGTAGCAAAAGAGTGTTTCAGGAAACAACCTTTGACAATCATTTTTCAAAGTGAGTAAACACCCCTAGTTCTGACTGCCTACTCACCAAGCAACTCTTTGAGGATATGGAGCCAATTGTAGTAACAATCTCTCAGATCCTTAACACAGGAGATTGCACTGGAGGCTCTTGTTGTGGAGGGGGATTGGAATTAGGTTCTAAATCCCAAGAGTAGGGTGAAAAACATGCATCATGAAAATTTCCTGTGGAAATCCCTTCAAGAAGGAATGGAAATATTCAGAGATCGATACCCACATATAAACTGGCATGCAATCTATAGCCGAAACTATACCAAGCCTTCAAGAACCAGTGAATCCCTATCCTAGTCAATGATTCCAGACCACAGGAAAAAAGTACACCCAAAATGTATGTTTTGGATATTCATTTTTACTTAATAAATTCCCCCAAATAACAGCCATGTATTATCTCTCAGGATTCAGTGTGTTGACTTGGCTCAGTTGAGTGATTTTTGCTCTACATGATGTCTTTCACTCAGACTCACAGTCATCTGGAGGTGTCATTCTGCTGGGACATCCAAGAAAGGGTACTCACATGGATGATTGGTGCTGATTATCTTCTGGGGGGCTCAACGGGGACTGTTACATTCACGGTCTCCTACCCAGGGTGTCCTGATTTAGCAAATACAAATAAAGGACACCAAGTTAAATTTCAGTTTCAGATAAACAAAATCACATTATATTTGGCATACTTTGGCTAAAAATCAGTCTTTAGTTCTCTGGAATTCAAATTTAATTGGGTGTCCTGATTTTATCAGGCAACCTGACTCTAGGAGAGCTATGTGGAGAGGAACCAAGGTGCTGGTAGTGAGATATGGCTGTCTTGTCTTCATGATGTGTGACAAAAAAGCTTGGGCTGCTCACCAGAAACAGGTGGTAGAGAGGTTTCCCCCCAAGCCCACTGCCATAGTTAAGGATACAATCGGCAGCCTGGGCACGTTTTGTTGTGGGTGACAGATCTGTACAAAATGTGTTAGGACACATACTGCTGCAGTGTTCATCTCTGTTCTCCCTATGTTTACCTTCCCTACAGCAAGAGCCAGTCTTGATGCTCCTTCCCCTTGTCCCCAAGGAAGTTTGTGACAGGGCTGGGAGCAGAAGTTGTCTTACATCCACGTTTCTTCCATCCTTTGTAAAACCTTAAACTCAATATGAGGACTGGGCTGTTTGTACCTGCTACAGAAGGGAGGGTTTCTGAGAGCCTGGAGAGGGAGAGGAAGAGAAATTTCTTCTACACAGGGATGAGATCAGAGATCTACAAGTCCCTCCAGAAGTAGGGACCGAGCACTGCTGCCGCTGCTGCTGCTAAGTCGCTTCAGTCATGTCCGACTCTGTGCGACCCCATAGACGGCAGCCCACCAGGCTCCCCCGTCCCTGGGATTCTCCAGGCAAGAACACTGAAGGGGGTTGCCATTTCCTTCTCCAATGCAGGAAAGTGAAAAGTGAAAGTGAAGTCGCTCAGTCGTGTCCGGCTCTTAGCAACCCCACGGACTGCAGCCCACCAGGCTCCTCCCTCTGTGGGATTTTCCAGGCAAGAGTACTGGAGTGTGGTGCCATTGCCTTCTCTGGACCTAGCACTACTCCATATCAATACTTGTGGTGGTTCTGTGGATGGTTCATCAAGGCTGGGAAAGCAGCAGTAAGAGAGATTTTCTCCTTTGAATCAAGGAGTCAGGGGATCTGAAGACACTGAGTCATCTATGTTGATGGTTCAACCCTGAGCAGTGTGGTCAGATGGGTCATGATGGCAAGGGTCTACCCTGGCTGCCTCAGGAAGACAAGATCCCATAAGTGGAACTGCTTTGTCAAAGAGCACACACATTGAATATTTTCAGTATTTACTGTTTAGTTGACCTTTACAATTTACAATCTTTTTATTAGTGTTTAGCACACACAACCATAAGACAAGAGAACCTGTTTTAGTAGATCTGAATCCATGATGGATTTTACACTTTTATTGCTTGCTAATTTGATATCCTGGTACTAAAATGTTAGATTATTTTAATCTTTCATTTTATGTCCCTATAAGTAGCATATTTTGTATTTGTGCCCAAGAATATATCCTGGAACAATTCCAGAATTTGAAAGAAAATCTGATCAGTGAGTTTATGTTTATACTGCATCCTCTTTAAGTGGAAAATGTAGGGCTACAAGAACTTCATATACTGCTGGTGGAGGACAGATTGGTACAACCTCTTTTCAGAAACATTGGCAACATCGATGAGAGAAGAAAAAGCAAGATCCCCATCAGCTGCTGCACTTTTGGACACTGACTGCAGAACATCTTGGGTACTCATGCTCTGGGAAATATGTGCAAAAATGGTCAAGGCCACATGGAATCATATCAAAGCAGTCCCATAGTCACTTTATTAGAGAAATCTGGAAAAGAAGCTATTTTCAGATTTAAAAGAAGGTTGCCAAAAGGAATTTTGTCTAAGATGCGGGCGTGCTAAGTCACTTCAGTTGTGTCCGACTCTTTGGGACCCCATGGACGTAGGCTGCCAGGTGCCTCTGTCCAAGGGATTCTCCAGGCAAGAATACTGGAGTGGGTTGCCATTTCCTTCTCCAGGGGATCTTCCCCCACCCAGGGATGAAACCTGCATCTCTTATGTCTTCTGCATCGGCAGGCAGGTTCTTCACTACAGCACCACCTGGGAAGCCCAAGATAGTATTTATATATTTATAGCTGAAACATTCACACAATTACATACCTTACGTTATCCTCAAAACAACTCTGGGAGGATGGCATCATTATTCCAATTGACAGATGACACACTCGGATTCACTAATGGAAGACCAATCTTTCAGAGTCATCTTAAGGAAAAGGAATGAGATCTACCTCTTAGGATCCCCAAAGGTCATCATCCAACGGTCTCCTTGACAGATGATGGCCTTCTAGAATTTAAAACTTGTAGTTTTATATGTTTCTAAACTATGCCCACTGAGGTAGTATTCACTGCCTATCCTCTCTCTTTGAAGAAGCTGATGGTGCAGATGAAATCCTAGTGCATAGTCATGTAGGGGGTAATGGATCTGGTGTCAAAATCAAGAGTTTGTGATTCCTGCGGGGGCTCTATGGGAAACTGCTTCTCCCACTATCAATCTAAAAGGTAAACTAAGGGGCAGTAAAATGACTAGGAATTAAAGAAATAGCTTGATGATCTTCCTTCACTCTGGATTCCTCAGGAAAGCCATCCTGCAATGCCTCAGGCTTGCTTTACTATGGAAGTGATGTTGCTGTTGTTTAGTCACTCAGTCGTGTCTGCCTCTTTGCAACCCCATGGACTGCAGCATGCCAGGTTTCCCTGTCCTTCACTATCTCCCAGACTTTGCTCAAACTCAGGTCCATTGAGTCAGTGATGCGGTCCAACAGTCTCATCCTCTGTCATCCCTATCTCCTGCCCTCAATCTTTCCCAGCATCAAGGTCCTTTCCAGTAAGTTAGCTGTTCGCATCAGGTGGCCAAAGTATGGGAGCTTCAGCCTCAGGATCAGTCCTTCCAGTGAATGTTCAAGGTTGATTTCCTTTAGGATTGACTGGCTTGATTGCCTGGCTGTCAAAGGGACTCTCAAGAGTCTTCTCCAGAACCACAATTCAAAAGCGTCAGTTCTTCAGTGCTCAGCCTTCTTTATGGTCCAACTCTCATATCCGTACATGACCACTGGAATAACCATAGCTTTGACTATATAAATGTTTGTTGGCAAAATAATGTCTCTGCTTTTTAACACACTATCTAGGTTTGTCGTAGCTTTTCTTCCAAGCAGCAAGCGTCTATTAATTTCATGGGTGAAGTAACAGTCCACAGTGATTTTGGAGCCCCCCCCCCCCAAATAAAGTCTTTTACTGTTTCCACTTTTTCCCCATCTACTTGCCATGAAGTGATGGGACCGGATTCCACAATCTTAGTTTTTTGAATGTTGAGTTTAAAGCCAGCTTTTTCACTCTCCTCTTTCACCTTCATCAAGAGGTTCTTTAGTTCCTCTTTGCTTTCTGCTCTTAGGGTGATGTCATCTGCATATCTGAAGTTACTGATGTTTCTTCCAGCGATCTTGATTCCAGCATGAGCTTCATCTAGTCTGGCATTTCCATAATGTACTCTGCATACAAGTTAAACAAGCAGGGTGGTAATATATAGCCTTGAGGTATTCCTTTCCCAATTTTGAACCAGTTGGTTGTTTCATGTCCAGTTCTAACTGTTGCTTCTTGACTCGCATACAGGTTTCTCAGGAGGCAGGTAAGATGAACTGGCATTCCCATATCTTTAAAAAATTTCCACAGTTTGTTGTGAGAACAACAATATGGCAGAATAGAAGGACGTGTGCATCTTCTCCTGTGAGAACTCCAGAATTGCAACTCGCTGCTGAACAACCATCGACAGGAGAATGTTGGATCCCACACACACACAAAAAGATACCTCGCATCCAAAGGCCAAGGCAAAGATACCTCACATCCAAAGCCCCAACAAGATGGTAGGAGGGGCAAAATTGCATTTAGAATCAAACCCCATACCCACCGGAGAAGTTTGGAGGGCTCAAACAAAACCTTGTGTGCTCCAGGACCCGGGGGCCCCACAGAGACTGAGCCAGACCTGCCTTTGAGTGTATGAGTGTCTCCTGTGTAGGCATGGATCAGCAGTGGCCTGCTGCATGGACAGGGGCTCTGGCTTCAGCAGACCTGGGTCACCCCAGTCTCTATGTTAGCCACCATAGAGCCACCAAGCAGATGATCCACAAACTGCAGAACAATTATGCCAAAGAACTTCTCACACTGTTAAGAAAGTTCTAGGACCAACAACAGATTTCCCAACCTGGGGATCAGGCAAAGGGACTGTGATCCCTCACGGAATTTGAGTTTGGAGGCCAGTGGGATTTGATTACAGAATTTCCACAGGACTGGGGAAACAGCCTTTTCATGAAAGCAAAAGAGGAAAGTGAAAAATCTGCCTTAAAACTCAGCATTCAAAAAACGAAGATCATGGCATCCAGTCCCATCACTTCCTGGCAAATAGATGGGGAAACAACAGAAACAGTGATAGATTTTACTTTTTGGGTTCCAAAATCACTGCAGATGGTGACTGCAGCCATGAAATTCAAAGACTCTTGCTCCTTAGAAGAAAAGCTATGACAAACCTAGACAGCATATAAAAACGCAGAGACATTACTTTACTGACAATGGTCCATATAGTCAAAGTATGGTTTTTCCAATAGTCATGTATGGATTTGAGAGTTGGATCATAAAGTAAGCTGAGCACCAAAGAACTGATGCCTTTGAACTGTGGTGTTGAAGATTCTTGAGAGTCCCTTGGACTGCAAGGAGATCAAACCAGTCAATCGTAAAGGATATCAGTCCCCGAATATTCATTTGAAGGACTGATGCTGAAGCTGAAGCTCCAATACTTTTGCCACCTGATGCGAAGAACTGACTCATTAGAAAAGACCCTGATGCTGGCAAAGACTGAAGGCAGGGGATGACAGAGGATGACATGGTTGGATGGCATCACCAACTCGATGGACATGAGTTTGAGCAAGCTCTGTGAGTTGGTGATTGTCAGGGAAGCCTGGCATGCTGCAGTCCATGGGGTCGCAAAGAGTCGGACACAACTGGGCAACTGAACTGAACTGAACCAAACTGAACACAGTTAAAGACTTCAGTGTAGTCAATAAAGCAGACGTAGATGTTTTTCGGGAAATCTCTTGCTTTTTTTATGATCCAATCGATGTTGGCAATTTGATCCCTGGTTCCTCTGCCTTTTCTAATTCCATTTTGCACTTCTGGAAGTTCTCAGTTCGTGTACTTGAAGCCCAGCTGGAAAGATTTTGAGCATTACGTTGCTAGCATGTGAGATGAGTGCACCTGTCTGGTCGTTTGACCATTCTTTGGCATTGTCTTTGGGATTGGAAGGAAAATTGAACTTTTCCTGTCCTGTGGCCATTTTTGAGTTTTCCAAATTAGCTGACATATTGAGTGGAATACTTTAACAGCAGCATCCTTTATGATTTGAAATATCTTAGCTGGAATTCCATCACCTCCACTAGCTGTGTTCCCAGTAATGCTGCCTAAGACCCACTTGACTTTACCCCAGGATGTCTGGCTCTTGGCGAGTGATCACACCATCGTGGTTATCTCGGTCATTAAGACCTTCTTTTGTGCAGTTCTGTTGTGCATTCTTTTCCATTCTTCTTAATATATTCTGCTTCTGTTAGGTGCAAACCATTTCTGTCCTTTATTGTGCCCATCTTTGCATGGAATGCTCCCTTGGTATCTCTAGTTTTCTTGAAGAGTTCTCTAGTCTTTCCCATTCTATTGTTTTCCTCTTTTTTCTTTGCATTGTTCACTTAAGAAGGCTTTTAAAAAATCACTCCTTGCTATTCTTTGGAACTCTGCATTCAGATGGGTATATCGCCCCTTTTCTCCTTTGCCTCTTGCTTCTCTTCTTTTCTCAGCTATTTGTAAGGCTTTCTCAGACAACCATTTTGCATTTCTTTTTCTTGGGGAAGGTTTTGATCACCGCCTTCTGTACAATGTTACTAACCTTTGTCTTTAATTTTTCAAGTATTCTACCAGTCTAATCCCTTGAATCTATTTGTCACTTTTATTGTATTATTAGAAGGGACTTGATTTAGGTCATATCTCAATGGCCTAATGGTTTTCCCTTCTTTTTTTCAGTTTAAGTCTGAATACAATCCTGAAGAATTGATGCCGTTGAACTGTGGTGCTGGAGAAGACTCTTGAGAGTCCCTTGGAGAGCAAGGAGATCAAACCAGTCAATCTTAAGAGAAATCAACCCTGAATATTCATTGGAAGGACTGATGCAGAAGCTGAAACTCCAGTACGTTGCCCAGTTGATGTGAAGAGCTGACTCATTGGGAAAGACCCTGATGCTGGAAAAGATTGAAGGCAAAAGAAGTTGGTGGCAGAGGATGAGATGGTTGGATTACTTCACTGACTCAACAGACATGAATTTAAGCAAACTCCATGAGATGGTGAAGGACAGGGAATCCTGGTGTGCTGCAGTCCTTGGGGTCACAAAGAGTCAGACATGACTTAGCAACTGAACAACAAAAACAAGAACAATAGGAAGTTAGGAGAAACTAGATAAAAGGGGGAAACTGCTTTTTAATATGTGCTTAGTCGTGTAAACTCTATTTCACTAAAGATTTCCCCATTGAGTCCTGTAGCCTCCAGAACATGTCTGAATCCTAATTTCTCTCAGTACTCACATTTCATTCTGTCCAGGGTAGCAAATGTTTTAGATGTAATGAATGATATTATTTTCAAATTATAATATTTAAAATATTAAAAACAGTATTACAAAATAATCATTAAATCTTGCTTGACAAGGCAGGAGTAAGTACTTACAAATTATATGGAGTGAGTTCTCATGATATTGAAGCATTCCCAGAGAAGTTCTAGAATAACACATGAAAAAGATGTCCATTTCTTCATGGGATTGGAATGCAAAAGGAGGAAGTCAAGAGACACCGGGAGTACCAGGAAAGTTCGGCCTTGGAGTACAAAATGAAGCTCAGCAAAGCCCAGTAGAGTTTTGCCAAGAGAATGCACTAGTCATGGAAAACACCCTCTTCCAACAGTACAAGAGATGACTCTACACATGGACATCACCAGACGGTCAAAACCAAAATCAGGTTGATTGTATTCTTTGCAGCTAAAGGGGGAGAAGTTCTATAGAGTCAGCAAAACAAGACCGGGAGCTGACTGTGGCTCAGATCATGAGTTCCTTAATGGAAAATTCGGGACTAAACTGAAGAAAGTAGGGAAAACAACTGTGCCATTCAATATGATCTAAGTCAGTTCCCTTGTGGTATGCAGTGCAAGTGACGAATAGATTCAAGGGATTAGATCTGATAGAATGCCTGAAGAACTACGGATGGAGGTTCATAACATTTTACAGGAGACGCTGATGAAAACCATCCCCAAGGTAAAGAAATGCAAAAAGGGAAAATGGTTGTCTGAGTTGGCCTTAAAAATAGCTGAGGAAAAAATAGAAGTGGAAGGCAAAAGAGAAAAGGAAATGTAGAGTTCCAAAGAATAGCATCTGAATATAGAGTTCCAAAGAATAGCAAGGACAGATAAGAAAGCCTTCTTAAGTGGACAATGCAAAGAAACAGAGGAAAACAATAGAATGGGAAAGACTAGAGATCACTTCAAGAAAACTGGAGATACCAAAGAACATTTCATGCAAAGATGGGCACAATAAAGGACAGAGGTGGCAAGGGCCTAACAGAAGCAGAAGATATTAGGAATACAGAGAAGAACTGTCCAAAAATGGTGTGGTCACACCAGTGACCACAATGGTGTGGTCATTCACCTAGACCCAGACATCCTGGAATGTGAAGTCAAGTGGGCCTTAGGAAGCATTATAAGAACACAGCCAGTGGATGTGATGGGATTCCAGGTAAAGATGAGTGCTCTTAAAGTGCTGCACTTAATAGGCCAGCAAATTTGGAAAACTCAGCAGTGGCCGCAGGATAGGTTAAGTTCAGTTTTCATTCCAATCTCAAAGAAGGGCAATGCCAAAGAATGTACAAACTACGGTACAGCTGTGCTCACTTCATATGCTAACAGGTGGCAGTAGTGGTAAAGAACCCGCCTGCCAGTGCAGGAGACATCAGCAAAACAGATTCGATCCCTGGGTCGGGAAGATCCTGGAGGAGGGCATGGCAATCCACTCCAGTATTCTTGCCTGGAGCATCCCTTGGACAGAGGGGCCTGGCAGGCTATGGTCCATAGTGTCACAAAGAGTCAGACACAGCTGAAGCGACTTAGTACAGGTGTTTTTCTGGAATCCCCTGGCTCTTTCTATGACCCAATCGATGCTGGCAATTTGATCTCTGGTTCCTCTGCCATTTCTAAATCCATTTGTACATCTGGAAGTTCTCAGTTCACCTACTAATGAACCCTAGCTTGATGGATTTTGAGCATGACCTTGCTAACATGTGAAATGATCTCGATTGTATGGTAGTCTGAACATTCTTTGGCCTTGCCCTTCTTTGGGATTGGAACGAAAACTGACTTTTCCAGTCCTGTGGCCACTGCTGAGTTTTCCAAATTTGCTGATATGTTGCATGCCACACTTTAACAGTGTCATCTTTTAGGATTTAAATAGCTCAGCTGGAATTCCATCACTTCCACTGGCGTTTCATAATCATGTTTCCTAAGGCCCAGTTGACTTCACACTGCAGGATGTCTGGCTCTAGGTGAGTAGCCACACCATCGTGGCTTTCTGGGTCACTACTATCTTTTTTGGATAGTTCTTATGTGTTTTTGCCACTTCTTTTTAATCTCTTTTGCTTTTGTCAGGCCCTTGCTGTTTCTGTCTTTCATTGTGCCCATCCTTGCATAAAATGTTCCCCTCATACCTTAATTATCTTGAAGACATCTCTAGTTTTTCCCATCCTATTGTTCTCTTCTGTGGGTTTTTTTTTTTTTTTGCATTATTCACTTGAGAAGGCTTATCCAAGACACTTTATTTGTAGAAAAAAATGAAAAATGCATTTAGGAAAAAATCATTCAAAACCCCTGAAACCATCTTATTTGTGGAGAAGAATTCCTAACGGTTGAGTATATATTTGTTTCTGAGACATTTTACTATATAAATATAACTGTTCATCATAGAGCATGGTAGTGAGGTGATAGCCTACTTATTATTTTATACAACTGCTTTCTTTGGAGCAATACCAATGTGGGCTTTCTATGTGGTACTAGTGGTACAAGAACCCATCTGCCAGTGCAGGAGACCCAGGAGACAGGGATTCGATCCCTGGGTCAGGAAGATGACTTCAGGGAGGTCATGGCAACCCATTTCAGTGTTCTTGCCTGGAGAATCCCATGGACAGAGGAGCCTGGCGGGCTAGAGTCCATAGAATCACAAAGAGTCATGATATAGGCCCATGTAAACATAAAAATGGGAATAGAAACACCAATGGCCAATTTAGGTATGATAATTCTAAGAATTGTTAATTATTATTGCTGACTCCCTTGGTTCCCCACAGTTGTAAGTGCTAAATCTGTAGTTGCTCATTAAACCCTCACCACAATCTATGAGGAGGAGCTACTGTTGCCCAACTTTAAACATCAGGGAAATGAGGCACACTGAGGGCAGGGCTAAGCAGTCACAAGACTAAGACGTGAACAGACTCTAGGTGCCTGCTGAGCCCCACATCTAACCAGTGCCCACTGCTACCTCTCACCTGATAATACTCATTGTCATCAGGTCACACAAAGCTTTGGAAAACCATACATAAAAACAAACTCAAAAGGGACTAAAGACTTAAGTGTAAGGCCAGAAATTACAAAACTCTTTATTAAAACATAGGCAGAATAGTCTATGCCAAAAATCGTAGCAAGATTCTCTTGCACCCACCTCCTAGAGTAATGGAAATAAAAGCAAAAATTAACAAATGCAATTTAATAAAACTGAAAAGTTTTTGCACAGCAAGGGAAACGATAAACAAACAACCCTCAGAATGGGAGAAAACAATTGCAAATGAAAAAACTGACAAAGGATTAATCTCCAAAACATATAAGGTGCTCAGTCAGCTCAATATGAAAAAAACAAACAACCCAATCAAAAAAATAGGCAGAAGACATAAACAGACACTTCTGCAAAGAAGACATACAGATGGCCGATAAACACATGATACGATGCTTCAACACTGCTCATTATTAGAGAAATGTCAATCAAAACTGCAATGAAGTACCACCACATACTAGTCAGAATGGTTATTATCAAAAAAAATCTATAAACAATAAATGCTGGAGAAGATACGGAGAAAGATAACCCTCTTGCACTTTTGGTGGGAATGTAAATTGATACAGCCACTGTGGGGAACAATATGCAGATTCCCGAAAAAAACTAGGAATAAAACTATCGTATGACCCATCAATTCCACTATTGGGCATATATCCTGAGAAACCCACAACTCAAAAAGAAACACGTACCCTAAGGTTTACTGCAGCACTACTTACAATAGCCAGGACACAGAAACAACCTAGATGTGCATATACAGATGAATGGACAAAGAAGTAGTGGTTCATATGTACAATGGAATATTACTCAGCCATAAAAAGGAACGAATTTGAGTCAGTCATAATGAGGTGGATGAACCTAGAAACTGTTATACAGAGTGACGTAAGTCAGAAAGAGAAAAACAAATATAGTAAATTAAAGCATATCTATGAAATCTAGCCAAATGGCACTGATGAACCTATTAGCAGGGAAGGAATGCAGAAACAGAACAGAGAACAGACTTGAGGACACAGCAGGGGAATGAGAGGGTGAGACAAATTGAAAAAGTAGCACTACACACACACACACACTACAATGTGTAGAAGAGACAGCTAGTGAGAAGTTGCTATATAACACAGGGAACCCAGACTGGAGCTTTATATGAACTAAAGGGGAAGGATAGGGGGAGGGGAGTGGAGAGGGAGAGGATACACATACATAGTGGCAACTGATTTGGAATGTTGTGTGGCAGAAACCAGCACAACATTGTAACACAATTATCCTCCATTTAAAAATTTAAAATGTCAAACTGAGGTCCAATATTTTCCTCCAATTTAATAACAAGAAATTTAAAGCCCCGATATTCATCATTTTGGTTGTTATTGGAGGGGAATTTTCTTGTTACATGGAGGAAGGGGCTTCCTCAACCTCTCATCTCTCTTCCTGTCCCTGAAAAATATTACCGTTCTAAAGGCTTTTATGGGGGTGCAGTAAGAATGTACTTGCTTCCCTGCCATTTTATGTTTTACACACTTGCAAGAACAATAGACATCTCTCCTAGGTAAAAAATAAATAATATAAAAAAAGAGCAGAAAAGCAACCTTTCCCCAAAGCATACAACCCCAAAACATCTGCTGAATGTTTTTATCTGCATTTCATAGTTCAAGAATATATTATATTCTTTCTTATGCAGGAATTTATATATTTACGCATGTAGGGATGTGTTTGTATACTGATCTACAAAAGGTAACATCTCATTTTAGTTTTCCAACCCTCCTATCACTATAGTGGGTTGACATATGTCCTGAAAAAGACATGTCCAAACCGCACTCCCTGAACCTGTGATGAGACCATTTGGGGAATAAGGTCTGTGGCATGAAACTACATGAAATCATGAAATTGACATTAAATCATCCTGTATTTAGGGTAGACTCTACAATGAATGATTGGTGTCCTATAAGAAAAAGGCGAGAGGGAGAGCATTGTGACCTCACTAGCCCTTTTGAGATTGCTACAGCACCGCCCCCCAAGATTAGGCTTCCCTGATAGCTCCGTTCATAAAGAATGTGCCTGCAATGCGGGAGACCTGGGTTCTATCCCTGGGTTGGGAAGATCCCCTGGAGAAGGGAAAGGCTACCCACTCCAGTATTCTGGCCTGGAGAATTCCATGGACTGTATAGTCCACGGGGTCGCAAAGAGTCAGACACACCAGGGCGACTTGCACTGCACAAGAGAGAGGAGGGTCGGCTCAGAGCCCTGAGAAGTGCACAGGTGCAGTCGACCCCACAGCAAAGGTCAAACGGAAGTTCCTCTGCTGAGGCGGCATCCTGGAAGAAGCTTTGGTCTTTGTGGAGTGGTGGCTTGGGGCCTGTGCACCTCAGCAGTCTCGGGCTTAGCTGCTCAGAACTGAGGGAGAAGCCTCACCTGCGAACAGGGAGGAATGGAACTTGGCGCCTGCCTTGTGCCTCACTACAGAGCCCTGCGCCCACCACTGCCCTACTGCAACGGTTGGCAGTGCCTGGGAACAGTCAAGGTTAGTTTGCTTCCTTTTGGGATACTTGTCTTTAACACCGACAAACACACCGCCTTCTGGGGTCGTACAGTTTTCCTGGCCCACAGAAGACATTTGAAGCTCCCAATCCTGGAATTCTGGTATTGATGTGAATACACCTTATAGCATATTAGAATGGCTGTACTCAGAGATACCATCCCTTCCTTGTTGGAATGCCAGTGCCACATCTGTCTGGAAATCCTCATTGAGCCTGTGACACTGCCTTGCAACCACACGCTCTGTAAAGCATGCTTCAAATCGACTGTGGAGAAGGCACATTTGTGCTGTCCTTTCTGTCGCTGCCGGGTCTCTTCGTGGACTCGGTACCACACCTGAAGAAATTCTCTTGTCAATATGGAACTGTGGGAGATAATTCAAAAACACTATCCAGAGGAATCCCGGCTTAGAGTCTCTGGGCAACAATCAGAGGAAATCATTGATGACTATCTCCCTGTTCGTCTATTAAGTCAACCTGGGGAGTTAAGAAGAGAATATGAAAAGCAGAGAAGCAAGGAGGAGGCAGAGCGATGAGCCATTCAGGAGGGAGAAAACAAAGCCAGTGAAGAATACATACAGAGATTACTGGCAGAGGAGGAAGAAGAGGAAAAGAGACAGGCAGAAAAAAGGCAGAGAGAGATGGAAGAACAACTGAAAAGAGAAGAAGCGCTGGCAAGAAGGCTAAGCCTTAATATTAGCAATGTCTGTGAGGAACGTGTCTTGGCTCTCCTCTCGTATTCCAAAAAATCTAATCCAGTCACACCCAAGTCACGAAGGAAAAGGAAGAGCAAACGAAAAAACACTGGCGATATTCAGAAGTATTTGTCACCGAGTTCTCAACTTGAGTCAGCGTCACAGTCTGAAGTTGTAGAAGAAGACAGGAAACCTCCAGGTCCAAGGAAACTGACAGCGGTGATGGGAAGAACCCTACATGGCAAGACACAGAAGTTGAGGAAGATATGCCAGCGCTTTCTCCTCAAATACGCCTTGAAGTTCAAAAGCAAGATGCAGAAGCTTCACTGCAGTCACTGAAGTAGACCTCAGTTATGTGCCAGTGGTGGAGAATGGTAGCTTGAAGGAAAAGTGAAAACAAAACAAATCAGTCATGAAAGAGAGTTATGTGTCATCAGTCATGAAGAGCCTAAAGCTGGAGTTTCCTCTTCTGGAGAAACTGCAGTTAAGCCTTATGGCGAAACGGAGAGTGGATGTACAGTGTCAGATGTGACACAGACACTGAAAAATAACACAGCTGTGACAGAAAATGAGGAGTCTCACCTACTGACCAATAAGGACATCTCCACAGCAAAAAACCAGGAATCTTTGTCTGAAGCAGTCAGCAATCCATGCTATTCTACAAAAAGAAGGAAAATGTTCCTCAAAGTTTCCTCCGAACAAGAGTAAACAAGTTCACTTCACCCCAAAACTGTTAGATTTGGAACGTCTATTTTTTGCGAGACATAAACAAGAAGAACAGGATAGGTTATTAGCATTGCAGCTTCAGAAAGAGGTGAATCAAGAACAAATGAGGCCAACCTGGCTAAAAGGATCCCCAGATGAATGTCAGTTACGAGCTACGTCGTCACCTCCAGGCAAATTACTAAATGGACAGAGGAAGCATGCCAAAGAGAGAAGCTTCCACAGACAAACTGATCTAGAGCATCCAGCACCTCACAGAGCCTCGAAAAGTGAGCATTGGCAACCTTCTTTTAGGTTCCAGTTGGAACATTGTTCAGTTAATGCAAGAAAGTACCAAGTTCTACTGTAGATGCTTGTACATAAAATGACTCATTCCCTACAGCCTGGTAAGTCAAAGAAAAGTATTTTTCAGATGTTTCACAGATACACAAAGTAATGCTTGGGTAAGAAGAGTGTTTACAACCTAGTAAAGCTGGATTGTGAAGCTCTATCATAGACTCCTTATAAATTTTTCATTAGTGCTGCTCTGTGGGCACACTCATTGTCCCTAATTAAAGGCCTGTGTGATCACAGAGGCAGAGTATACAGATGTGTTTCTGCCAAACCCAGTTGTAAGCAGGAATTCCACTCCTTTCCTTTTTTTTAATAACTGTGACAGACCAAGTTTAAGTTGACAGTCCTTATGGATGTAAAAATGCCTTGGCCAACTCCCAGGAAATCTTAATGTCCATGCATTTCCCCCCAAGATGCATATTTTAGTGCCTTTGAGCACTTTATTGTCCTGACTAGTAATCAGAGCAACATTATCGTATACCGAGTAACTAAGGAAGCCAGGCAGAGTTTAAAATCTGTTTTCTTGCAAGTTTCTCATTACCTTTGCAGAGCACTTGACATGTATCTTCCACAACACTAATTTCCATCTCTAGTTTGATTGTTTTCAGTATTACAGCATTTTCTTTGACTTCAAATGGGTTAAATCGTGGAGTCAGAAAAATCAGACTTTTCTGGAAAATGATGACTTAGCTGAGAGAAAGGAGAGTTGGTGCAAAAGGAGTTAATCTTGGCTTGAGACTGAGTGGGGTAGATTGAGAATTTGGAAGTACTGGAACTGAGAGGATGATAGACAACTGGGTCTAGGATGGAGTAGCAGGTGGAGTTTGGCAATATATTCTTTCTTGTCTTTCTTTGCTAAATGACACAAAAAGCATGTGCGTTTTACTGCTTTTCACACCATACTATGGAAGCTGCTCTTCCAAAACACAAAACGGGAATTTACTGTAGCAGAGTTATGTCCTAGTATCCTGTGTTATAGAACCTGACTAAACATGTTGTCTCCTTATGTTGTCATTTGTATTGATACTGACTCTTATTTGTGTTTATGCACAAAAATGGAAGAGATGATACTTGGATTTTGCCCTGTCTTACCCCAAAAGTTAAATCAGAGAGCAGCAATTTCACCTGTGAAATTTAACTTAGAGACTGTTAAACTTTTATTTCATTCATATGAAAAACTTGGAGCAAAAAAAACCCAACAGCTTTAACAGCATTTCTGCTGATGTCTAGTTTGCCATCCTTTTAAGGTTATAATACAAAAAATGTCCTAAAGCTAATAATACTAGCTTAAATTTGTCAGTGATTTTATACATAATTACGCTTTTTGCCTCCAAATTTCATAACTGAAATTCTGTAATTTTGCATACTTGATGACATATACTTCAGTATTGATTGGGTGATAATGGGTAGAATTCTGAAGGTAATTTAAACTTTAATTTCCCCTTTCTCATAAAAGATTGTCCCCTGAGTGATGATTGTGCTGAAATGAAGTGTAGTTAGAAACTAACCAGATTTGTCTAAATAGACAAAAATCTCTCTTTTCATCAAACCTATATTTTTTAAGACCTGTTTTGCTTTACATTTTTAGAACTCCGTGAATTTAAAGTTTCGTAATTACATCTTCCTGGAGTAGTCCATTACCAAAATGGATATAAAATACTGTAATGTATTTAGGATTTACATATATAGCCACTTATTTGTCTGTGTAAAGTTTTCTAACATATTTTTAAGGTAAATTTTAATTTTTCAGTTACTCTTTCTGATGCTCCTATCATAAATGCATTTTTGTGATAAACTAGTAAATGTTTTGTGTCAGTCATTAGTATATACTGATGCGTTTCCTCCCATTTTTTTTTTCCTCCCATTTTTATGGAAGGGATATGACAGTGTTTAATTTCTCAGGGAGTACTAAAACTGTGCAGAGCTTGAGAATCTGGAAATGAAAATAATTGATAAAAAGAAAAAGAAGAGAAGGAGAGAGAGATGTCATACAGGCAAGAAGGCCATGTGAAGATGGAAGAGGAGATTGGGGCCCTGCTGCCACAAAGGAGCTCCAGAAGCATTCAGACTCACTACCCCAGAACATATGGAAGAAGCAGGGTCATGCCCAACATGCTGATTTTGGGCTTTATGTCTCCAGAATTATGAGAGAATACATTTTTTACGTTTCAGACAACATAGTTTGTGAAGTTTTGTTACACAGTCTTCAGGAGCTAATATGCTCACTAAATGCATCCCCAAATGTTCTTGTAAATAATCAACACACTGCATTCTATATTTTTCATGCCTACTGTGAGAGAAATTGCAATAAAGATTTATAAGTAGAAATAAATATAGATAACGTTTCTCATTACCAGGGTTTATAAAATGTATTGTCACTTTCAGAGCTCACAGCATCCCTGTGAGGTAGTCATTGTTGCTACTTCCCATTTTGTAATAGGAAAATAAAAAAGGATAACTGAGGGACAGGGAGAAGAAGAACTTGGGGGAGAGGGAAGAGGTTACCCAAGAAAAACATAAAAAGTACAAAAGAGGCGGAAGTGTGTGTTGTTGTTTAGTCGCTCAGTCGTGTCCGACTCTTTCGTGACCTTGTGGAATGTAGCCCGTCAGGCTCCTCTTCCCATGGGATTTCCCAGCCAAGAATGCTGGAGTGCCGTTTTCTTCTCCAGTGTTACCTCTATAGAACCCCCTTAATTTAAAAAGAGGAGGAAGGGCTCACTGGAGTCATCAGAAATTCCTGAGAGGAGCTGGGCCTGGGATAGTGGGCAGGACCTAAGGGGGCTAGATGGAAAGGAGGGGATGGGGAGTCCATCCTGACTGGAGTGAAGAGTGGGGGTGCCAGGTGAGCAGACAGGGCTCAGAGGCAACTGATGGGACACTCCAGGGATCTGAGGCCATCCGGGTGTAGGACTGATTGGGGAAGGACCATAGTTGCTTCCATGGGACACTACACAGCTCCTTTATACACTGATATGGTGTACAACGTGGGTAAGGAGTAAAGTGCCCCGTGTCTGTCACTGGTCTACAGGGCAGAGAAGGACCAGGTCCTCTGACAGTAGGGAAGCTGAGCTGATGCTAAGTTCCCAGAGCCTCCTTTAAAGTAGGAAGCAGGCATAAAGCAGAAGGATTCATGACTAAGGGGTCCCCCACACCTCCTGGAGACCATAACACTCTCTTTAGTTTCTCTCTGACCCCAGGTCCTATGGACTCCATCTGCCAGTGAGGTCCTGTCTGCCTCCTGGGGTCACATTCCTAACCAGAACACTCTGTCCACTCGTTAGCTCTCCCCACGTTCTGGTCTGTTCCATCTCTGCATCGTCACTGAGATCACTCAGGCATTTCTCCTCCTTTGTTGCCTCAACCCCTTTCATCAGCTCGGTGAGGTGTATCCCAACACTGTGCTTTCCTTCACACCTATTATGATTTATTCCTTATAATGTTTCTTTGAAGAATTCAATGATTTGCACTCAGAAGTTATATAGCTAAGAGATAACCAAGTGTAATACAAAGATTGATCTGAAGTCTTCACAGTGAAGCCCATACACAATCTCTTATTTCAAGGAAATAGGAAAAATGAACAAAAGGAACACAAGACTCCTTTGGCTTCAGAATCTCAATAAAAAATAGCCTCAACAGTTAGTGAAATTGTAGGTGTTAACATATCATGGAAAACAGATCTTGTGCCAATATTAAAATTAACAGCCAGGCTTTTGTATAGATGGCATTTATTATAAACAGTAAAATATATGTAATGTCTCAACTATAAAACGTTCATATTAAAGTGTCTCTAACATGAGCTGCTTTAATATTTCGAGGCGAAAAAGTTTCAGAACATCACAGTGGAAACAATCCAACACTGATAAACTCTAGTGATCAAAGACATTCTCTTTTAGTTTATTTAAAACAATTCATAATTACAGAGGGAATGTCCCAGTTGTGTATAGTAGGAGACAAGCCACTTTTCCAGACCAAAAGGCACTCAAGACTTAGGATGACATGAGCTCTGATCCAATCCAGCCAAGTGGAGCTGGTTCCTTTAAAGCAGTGGTTACATTTCTTCAGGTTGATTCCTCAAGGACAAAGGAAATTAGAAAACACTCCTTCTCTTTAAACCTACCTTGGGCTCCCCAGGTGGCACAATGGTAAATAATCTACCTTCAAATGCAGGATACACAAGAGACAAAGATTCGATTCCTGGGTCAGGAAGGTCTCCTGGAGTAGGAAATGGCAACCCACTCCAGTACTCTTGCCTGGAAAATCCCATGGACAGAGGAGTCTGGCAGGCTACAGTGTATGGGTCGCAAAGAATGGGACACAACTCAGCATGCATGTGGACGCGCGCACAGGCACACACAGACACACACTCACTTCACCCATACTGGTCAGTCTTATTGCTTTGGTCAAGTGAGTGGAAGGCAGTTCAGAGCCACCATGTTCCCATGCAAAGGTGCCATGTGGATGATCCAGACTTAATATCTTTCCTGAGAGCCCCTTGCCGCACATCGTCATGAGATGATCAAGACCGTATACTTTGAGACTGCTTCCTGACTAGGCTGCTTTCAGAAGAGACACTGACAATGCCTTTCTTCATGGGGCCAAGTAGTTTTTCTTGGTCAACTCCTGAGTCCCCATGGCAAGGCACGAGGAACTTGAGAACATTTGTTGCTGGACTTTTGTGGGAGCAGGAGCGAATATTCGAGAGTTAAGTCTTCTTCACTCCTAAACCACGGAGTCTACTTCAGTGTGGTGCTGGACTTGACTGGCCCAACTCTTGTGCACTAGTTTTTCCCCCACACTTCCTTTTTTCTATTTTGTCTTCATTTTGTTAAATGGCAGGTATTGGATCCCACCCTCAATAAAATAAAAACACTATATACTGGGGAAGACAAATAGGGCAACATTTCTATCAGAAAATATAGGTTTGAAGAGCATGGCACTATAGATGCTTGCATGACCAGTCACACTAAACATGCTCAGGGGTGAAAGTTTAGCATCAGTATTTTTATGCTTTTTTCAGCCTTTAGAAATGAAACACAACTTTTAACATAGAACAATTCAACAGTAATGAGTATAACCTTGAGTATTGATACTGTTGTGCAAATTAAAGGTGGGTGGTTTAGTCCAGAGCTGACCATCCTGATATCAATCCTTGGCACCTAACAGTACCTGTCATCACATTTGTTTATAACAACCTCTTCATGTTTTGGTGTTAAGGAGAAAACTAGTGTCCTACTGTGACATTTGCTCTTGCTAAAACATCTAGCAATCGGTATATGTAGCTAAATTTTCTGTTTCAAGGAAGAAAGAAAATATCTTTTTCTAGAAGCTATTTCACAATCACCTGATTAGTGCAAATGTATGATAAAGCTTCTTCCAGGCAGATGGTGTCTGAGCATCCCATCAAATGAGACAAGGGACAATACTGGCAATGAGAATCACACAGCTGCTTTAAAAGCAAACATTGTGAAGAGGAAGGTCAAAGGAGCAAAGGGGTCAAGGTCCTACTCACACCCTTGATTCTGTGCCAATTCTGCACAAATCACACCTTTTGTCCATGTGATAATCATATCCGTTAGATTTCTGTGAATTTGTGGAGTTACAGGATTTTAAATTAACTTGTAAATGACCACTCTACTCTGAAAAATTGATGTCATATGTTATTGTAGAAAGTAATTTTATTATCTTGGCAAATAAAACCATGAATTCTACATAAAAAGAACAATCCCTTCATGTTCAAAAGTTTTTTTCATTGGCATTGCCAGGGGAAAGTGGCAGGATGTGAGAATGCAGCACAACAGTGAGACGGGGTGATGCCGCCTGGCCCGGGCAGTCTGCCATCAGCCCCATCCTGATATTTCATTGCACGTTCTGTATTCTCATGAACAGCAGAGGATGGTAGCAAGCAAATCTGCTCACGGTCACCCATTTCTTCCAAGAAATGAGACAGCGGTGTCTTGAAGAGCACATGTATGGTTTCCTAGATTGTGTCGCTTCTCCCCCTCTCCCATTCCTGGCAGAAGAAAACTCAGAAGATCTTTTGACTTGAATATTTTCCCATTTAGTAAAACCGCACCATCACCACACACTTTTTCTTTAAAGCTTTATTGATTTACTTGTGTTTGCAATGAGTCTTCATCGCTGCGTGCGGGCCTTCTCCAGTTGCAGCGCACGGGGCTACTCTCTAGTTGTGGTGCAGGAGCTTCTCGTCACGGTGGCTTCTCTTCTGGCTGCAGGACGGGCTCTAGGCATGCAGGCGTCTGTATTTGCAGCATGAGTGCTCAGGAGTTGCAGTTCACAGGCTCTAGAGTGCTGGCGCAGTCGTTATGTTGCATGGGCTTAGTGGTCCCACAGCATGTGGTATCTTCCTGGACCACGGATCGAACCAGTGTGTCTTGCATTGGCAGGTGGATTCTTCACCACTGAGCCACCAGGGAAGCCCACCAAATGATTTTTTAAATAAATTAAATGAAGACAATGCAGGATTCATTCACATAATGGGAGCATCGACAGGTCCCAGAGTTAAGCTCGACACATTCTCCCAACCTATGCTGCCATGCATGGGCTGGTGGTTTTGAAGAGGTCCTGAACTACAGCTGAGGACAGGTTTCTGTGACTGCGTGCTCCACTTCCAGATAACTTGGGCTTCTTGACCCCTAACAGCACATGCTGCCAACTTGGGCTCAAGTGGAGCCCATCCTGATTCAAGGCTTGAGTTCTGGAATGCTGCAGAACCTGAAAGCAGAAAGTTTGTATTTCCTGGGGAACAGAGACAAGACACTATTTTGTCTTGGAAATGAATTTTCTTCCTTCTGGTTCTTTTCCCTCTTCCTATACCTTTCCTCCTGGCTCAGATGCAACCAAGGTGGATGGGACCCCTTGCATTCTGCCTCCTCCTGGTGCTGCATGGAGCTATGCACTTGGGTGGGGGCCCTGAAGAGAAGTGGGCCTTGGGCAGGCTGGACCTAGCTTTTGTGCACTTATTTCTGCAGAGTTAAATCCAACATCATGACCACCTCCCACACAGAACTGCATTTGTTGACTAAACCACCCCCTTATGTTTGGGTAATTCTGTGCTCTGGGAGGCACATGGGTTATTCCTATCTTCCTCAAATGTGCATTTTACTGTTGCCCACACTAACTGACCTTTTCAAAGTCTGTTCAGTAGAATCTCTGCACAGGATTTCCCCTGGGATATAATAGTTTGTTTCTGTAAATAGAAATGGGTTATCTGGAGAGGTTCCTTCATACACAGTTGGCCCTATCACTTTGGATTCTTTTCTTGGTAGCTTTCGTGCTTTACCAGGTGGGCCCACAATGCCCCATTCATTTATCTTAAATTCATCTCTTTGCCAACCTCCTGAAGATCAGGATTAACAAAGATGCAAGGGATAATTCCTAGGCTTCCCTGAGTCCTTTGACCTTAGAGAAGAAGTATTTAATAACCAGGGAATTGATCTGACAAAATCAGATAGAAGGTGTTAGTACAGTTTGGAACATCACATTCAAATAGAGGTATGTTTTAAGGAAAGAGAAAAAGTCATTGAAGTCAAAGTAACCAAATATCCAAGGAGGAGATGTTCACTTCCCAACTGCCTGTTTAGAATATGGAGAAAATGTGTATCCTTATCTGTCATTCATTCATTGACTTATACATTCATATTAATAAATAATATGTTCCCCAACAGTGGTGAGGGTCTGCACGCCCAGCTCTTTCCATTGATGTGGTCAATAAAGTCCCCTTATCATCTACGATTTGTAGAACAAGACACTTTAAGTTTTTCGCTACATACATTGAAACAACATCCTTTAGTATCATAGTGCATTTTTTCTTTTTTTTTTTACCACGCTGCATGGCATGCAGAATCTTAGTTCCCCAACCAGGGATTAAACCCATGCTCCTTGCAGTGGAAGTGTGGAGTTTTAACCACTGGACCTCTGGGGACATCCCTGGTGTTATATATTTTGCTTCTATTATTAAACAGAATTTGGAAATTTCAAGAGGAAAAGGAAAGTAATCATATTTTGGGGCTGTTCCTCCTTCCAGATGTTTCTAGATTTATTCTTTTACTAATTCCTTTCTGTTTCCTCTATGCATTCTTCAGGGTGTATCTGCTAGTGAAAACTTTTTCTTAGTCTTTCTTCTCTTGAGAATGCCTTTTTAATCCCCAGTAATTTCTGAAGGATAATTAAGCTAGATACAGGACTTGAGGTTGTCAATTCCTTTATTCCAGCACTTGGAAAATGTGCACTTCCTTGTGGACCCCATCATTTCTGATAAGAAATTGCTGTCCTTTATACCACTTTTCTCCTATAGGTAGTATGTTGTCTTTCTTTTCTGATTTCCCTTTTGCATTTACTGTTCTGAGCTTTGACTATGATGTGTCTTTTCCTAAACTTCTTTAGATTTACTCTGCTTTGGGTCCACTCAGTTTCTTAAAGATATAGATTTAGACACCTATGTAATCAACTAATTTACTTTTATAGGTTATCTATTGTTTATTTTGGTTGCACTGGGGCTTTGGTGCTGTGTGTGGGCTTTCCCTAGTTGCAGTGAGTGGGGGCTGCTCTCTAGTTGTGGTGTGCAGGCTTCTCATTGCGGTGGCTTCTCTTGTTGCAGAGCCTGGGCTCCAGGCTCACGGGCTTCAGTAGTTGCAGCTCGTGGGCTCTTGAGTGTGGGCTCAGTAGCTGTGGTGCACCGGCTTAGTTGCTCCTCGGTATGTGGGATCTTCCACGACTGGGGATGGAAACTGTGTCCCCTGCTTGGCAGGCTGATTCTTAATCACTGGAACACCAGCGAAGTCCCTGGTCCATTAATTTATGACAAAAGGAACCAAGAATATACACTGGGGAAAGGACAGTTTCTTCAAGAAATGGTGTTGGGAAAATTAGACCACCACATGCAAAATAATGAAATTTGACCAGTATCTTCAACCATACACAAAAATGAACTCAAAATGGGGTTAAAGACTTGAACATAAGACCTGAAGTCATTAGACTCCTAGAAGAAGAAAGCAAGCAGTACGCCCCTTGACATAGATCTTGGCAGTGATTTTTTAATCTGACACCAAAGCAAAAGCAACAAAAATAAATGGGACTACATCAAACTACAAAGCTTCTGCACAGCAAAGGAAACCATCAACAGAATTAAAGGACAACCTACTGAATGGGATAAAATAATGGCAAATATCTGATAAGGGGCTAATGTCCAAAATATACAAAGAACCCAAACAGCTCAATAGCAAATAATAATAATAATAATAATAATCTTATTTAAAAATGGACTGATCTGAACAGACATTTTTCCAAAAATACATACAGATGGCCAACAGGTACATGAAAAGTTGTTAAACGTTATTAATTGTTGGGGAAGGGCAAATCAAAACCAAAATGAGATATCACCTTACACTTGTTAGAATGACTGTTATTAAAAAAAGACAGGAAATAACAAGTGTTGGCAGGGATGTGGAGAAATTTGTGCACTGTTGATGGGAATTTAAATAGGTGAAACCACTATGGAAAACAGTCTGGAGGTTCTGAAAAAAATTGAAAAAAGAAAAGAACTATCATATGACCTGGCAGTTCCACTTCTGGGTATTATCCAAAGAAAATAAAAACACTAATCTGAAAAGGTATATGCATCCTCATGTTCATTGCAGTATTATTTACAGTAGCGAAGGTATGGAAACAACCTAAGTATCCACAGTGTGAATGGATAAAGACAATGTGGTACATGTACTTAATGGAATATTATTCACCCACAAGAAAGAATAGAAATCTTTTTGCTTGGGAATGACATGGATGAATCTTGAGGGCATCATGCTAAGTAATTCAAACAGAGAAAGACAAATACTGTTTGATCTCTTTTATGTAGAATTGAAAACAACACCCCCACCCCCGCCTTAATCAAGGTCATAGATACAGTGAATGGTTTGGTGGTTGCAGTAGGTGAGGGGTGGGGGGTGAGCAAAATAGAAAACTTTTTTTAGTTTAAATAAATTGAGTAAATAATTTTAATTAAAAATGTTTGTTTAGATTTTTTGCCAGATTTGATGATTATTAGCCATTATTTTTCAAATCCATTTTCACCCATGCACTTTTTCTCCTCTCCCTCCAGAACAAAAATGAGAAGCATAGTATATATCCTTTGTTAGATCAATGGGTCCCTGAGGCTTTGTTCTTTTTACAAACACCTTTTCTCTTTGTTGTTCTGATTGTATAATCTCTAACATACTGTCTTCGAGTTCACTGATTCTTTTCTCTATTCTGCTCTTCAGGCTGTCCATTGAGCTTTTAATTCATGTTTCAGTTCTAAAACTGCTAATTGGTTTTCTCTATATCTTTTGTTTCTTTGCTGAGACTTGTTTTTTTTTTTTTTTTTATTTGTTTCAAGCATATTTGTAAGTAATTATTGAAATATTTTCGTAAGGTCTACTTTAAATTCCTGGTCAGATAATTCCAACATCCATGTCATTTCTGTGTTGGTATCTGTTGATTGCCTTTTTTTAATTTGAGATTTATCTGTTTCTTGGATATTGTATCCAGATTTTGAATAATGTGATATGATACTCTGTACATTATTTATTTTTTATTTTTATTTATTATTTATTTGGCTGTGGCAGGTCCTCATATTGAAGCCCCTTTACATTATTAGAATAAGCTCCATAATATCATGATCTATTTTTTTTATGTGCTGTTCAACTGTGTTTGCTAACATTTAAGAACATTCCTTCATATTCCTTTTATGCTTTTAGGGTGTAATTTAATTTTAATGAATATTTTGCTGTTTTTTAAAATCAATTTTATACTTGCTTCATCATTTTACTTTTTTCTCTGACTTTGGAGTCGTTTAAGTAGCATTAAGATAATCTTACCTTCAAATTAATACATTATCTAACACCATAAACAAAAATAAACTCAAGATGGGTTAAAGACCTAAATGTAAGACCGGATACTATAAAGCTCCTAGAGGAAAACACTTATTGACATAAATCATAGTGATATTGTTACCAGCCAAAATCTTGGCCCTCTCTGTCCACCAAAGCCAAATGAAAAATACGGAGACAGAGTCTGGAGGAAATAGAAAGGTGGCTTTTATTCTCAGCTGGCAGAGAAGGGAAGACAGTAGGTTCATACCTCAAGAACTGTGACCCCACCCCAATCCATGAGGAATCTAGGGATTTATATAAGGCAAGGGAGGGCTTGTCTTCAGGAGTCAGTGATGAGGAACAAAGGTGATAGGATCTTGATTTCTTCCTCTTGTGTTGTTTCAAAGACAGTTATAAACTGATGTCAGTAACCCACTAATTGAGTCTGACAGTTCAATGGCTCTGTGGTCTTCTTTCTGATATGTAACTATAAGGATAAATGCCAGCTAGGGGGTGTATTTAGCATAGAATCAATGAAAAAGAAGAGAAAATACAGGACAAAATCTGAATGTATAGAAGGTTTGTGGGAAGGGAATCTTGAGAAAAGAATTGCATGTGTGGTCAAGCTTGCTAAATTAGAATGGATTTATGTTTTTAAAGAACAAGTCAATATCAAAAGTACATTGGTGTAAAGTCAGAATTTGGCTTTCTTTCTATTAAAAAGACCATTTTCTTGGACTATTGCTTTTATCTTGAGAAGATATTAGGAAAGGTTTTTCTTTACCCTCTGGGTAGTCTGCCTGGTAAACAAAGATTTTATGTCTTACCAAACTGATTTCCAGTGCTTCATCTTCTCTTTACCAGGTCTTTGGTTTCTTGGGAAAACTGGGTCTTCTCAATATTGAAACTGTTCAATTTGCCTTCCGTACTTGCCTTTAAAATCTACTGTGTAAAGTAATTAACCGCCAATTAAAATAAATAAATTTATATTTTAAAAAATCTACTGTCAATTTGGTTAAATAGATTTATTTATTTCATAATGATCTATGATCCTATTGAATCAAGTGTTCAAATCTTTTGACATTTTTGACATCTTCTGAAAATCAAATTATAAATGGAGTCTTTTTAACCTTTAACTAACTTTGAGATTTCCCAGAAGACCTCTGGAAAATCTCAAAGGTCACCTGGTAAGATGTCAAAGACTTCCCTGTAGCTCAAATGGTAAAAAATCTGCCTGCAATGCAGGAGATGAGGGTTTGATCCCTGGGTCAGGAAGATCGTCTGGAGAAGGGAATGGCAGTCCATTCCAGTATTCTTGCCTGGAGAATCCCATGGACATAGAAGACTGGCAGGCTACAGTCCATGGGGTTGCAAAGAGTCGGACATGACTGAATGACTAACACACACAAGATGTTAAGATAGTTAGGTTTACTTGATATGGTTAAATACATGGGAAGCATTATCAAATAAGTGATACTAAACCTTCTTAGGTTATATTTGCATTGGTACATGATTTTTTAAATTTATATTTATTTATTTATTTTTGGTTTTACTGGGTCATTGTTGCTGCACACGGGCTTTCTCTAGTTGAGGAAAGCAGGTGCTACCCTTTGTTATAAAATGGTTAATAGTCAGGTAGGAAGGCCAGGGGTCCCCAAGTGGCAGGAGGAAGCCAGCATCTGCTTGTCTGCAAGCAGCTGATTTTTTTTTTTTCTATATTCCTTTGCTTGCACTCTAGCCATGTAGGAGGCTCCTTTTGATCCTGTGTTGCTATGACGACAATTGGTCTGCTTAAACTAACTTTTCCCCAAACTTTGAGCTGCTAATTGCCCAACCAAACAATACATCTGACTCATGGAAGTGTTTTTCTTAAGCTATGTTATTGAAACTTATGTATCTCATTTGGAGGCCTGTTTTCCTTCAAGACTTATGTCAATTGTTTTACAGATACAATATATCTCTCCCAGAGATATCTCCTCTGGAGACAACTCTCCTTGTTCCAATATGTATGTTGTGAGAGAGAAACCTGGTGTGACTGTCTCAGCCATGAGGTGTTTCATATATCTATGATCAACAGCTTGCTAACCAGCATAAGATGCCTTGCTAAAAATTGTCAAGGGGGTATCTTTTCTGCCCCCTTCTTATGTCTATGTCAGAAGCTATCTCTATCCTTTTTATACTTTAATAAAACTTTGCTAAACAAAATCTCTGAGTGACCAAGCCTCACCTCTGGCCCTAGATTGAAATCCTCTCCTCTGGAGGCCAAGAATCCTGGTGTCATTCACAGCTCACAGCCACAACCTTTCAGTTGCAGGGTGCAAGCTTCTCATAGCAGTGGCTTTTTGTCGCTGAGCAAAGGCTCTAGGCATTCAGCTTCAGTAGTTGCAGCACATGGGCATATTTGCTCTGCAGAATGTGGGATCCTCCTGGACCAGGGATCAAATCTGTGTCCCCTACATTGGCAGGTGGATTCTTATCCTCTGCACCACCAGGGAAGTCTGACATATGTTTTTAATATAAGTGTTCCAGAAATTGTACAGAAGTCCTAGAAATCCAATGTGTCCTGGAATGTTATCAGTCTTAATTCCCGCTGTAATCTTAAAATGTTTTGTGTCACATAAATAACCAAATTTCATAGTCAATGTCTTATAATGAACTCTCATCAGAGAGTTTACTTGCTGTGTTCTCAAAGGTCTTAAATGTATTTTCACAGGAACAAGATGAACAATGAGATAAACAGCAAAAATAATTCTTCCATGGATCTGATATCATAATCTATGAGTTTTCATGGTAAGACAGGAACAACTTTAATGGTGACTGAAAATGGCACTAATACCAAAAGGTGGAATTGTTAAAGTAATTAAACAAGGAATCCATTAGAGGTGGCCCTAACGCCATGGTGGCCTATGTAAGAAAACCAAAATGTAAGCCTGTGAATACCTCAAGGTTGCAAAATCAAAAACTAAAGACAACCAACCACAAATAGCCAAGTGGGCTTTAAGCTCTTGCCAGCCAAATAATTTCTTTTCTTTGCTTTCATGCCTTCCCTAAGTAAGTCATTCTCTGAGCTCCTGTCAGCATGTGTGTGCATGCATGCTCAGGACTATATAGTCTGCCAAGCTCCTCTGTCCATGAAATTTCCCTGGCAAGAATACTGAAGTGAGTTGCCATTTCCTCCTCCAGGAGATCTTCCTGAGCCAGGGATCAAACCTGCATCTCCTGCTTGGCAGTTAGATTCTTTACCACTGAGCCACCTGGAAAGCCCTAGCTCCTGTCAGTGGAGCACTCCTAATCAATTCCTGTTTGGTGTTCAATTAGAATCAATCTTTGTTCAATTAAACTCTTCTAAAAATTGTAATATGCCACAGTTTATCTTTTAACAGAATGTAAGAAAAGAAAAACAGTCTATTTACCCAGATATTTACCATCCTATTCATTTTCCTCTGCAACTACAGTCATACTCCTGTCTGAAAGTAAATTCACCTTTCTTACAGTGCTATGCTACCTTTCTTCACTAACAACACGAATTGAATGTCATCAAGTGTCAATAAACAGCCATTTGCACCGTAATTTCAGTGCTTGCAAGAATACTAATGGCTCATAAAAATATGAAAGTATTCAAATTAGCTAGCATTTATTTTGGGTCAAGTAGCATTTATTCTCAGAATTGTAGTTTGACATTTTTCTTCTTTATTTTACAGATGAAGATACTTGAGAACTGGGAAGCTGAATCCTTTGCCCAAGCTAACATACTTAGAAAGTGACACAAAATGGATTTGAACCCAAATAGCATGGTTTCAGAGCCTGTAAATATTTAAGGTGATAGAACTTGAGGCACAGAAGCACACAGATTAACTATCAAGTTTCAGCCACAGAAACCCAAACTTATACATACAAATTGTCAAAAATTGTATTCAGCTTCTTTTCTCTATAAATGAGTATTCTTTGGATATATTTCCAAAACACTAAAAATTTCAAGTACGTTATTTATATGTAAAAAGTATTTTCTGTTTCAAATTTTTATCTTAATGAATTTTCCTGTTTATGATATTTCAAACAATACAGAAATTATATTTATAACATGAAGTTACCTAACTCTCCTTTCTACTTGATACCTGTCCTCTGACCCCATGGTGTCCACTATCAATAGATTGGTGCATGTTCTCCAAATGTGTTTCTCTGTAGGTGAAACATTATTAAAGTCAGAGATACACAAAAATATTTATTCATATATGTTTTCTTTTTCAATATAGAATCCCATTATTCATATTCTGCAACTTGTCTTTTTCTATTGAAAATAACAGCTTTTCATGTTTTCATGTATTTTGTTAGCTAATGTATTTTCAAATGTTACTTGACATATATATTATCCTTTCTATGAATTCTCTGTTTATATTTGTACTAGTTATTGCCATGAAGGGTAGCAGAACATGTTACCCAAATGTGCTTCTTTGGTGTAAGGAATATTTTGAGCTGATTATTTTAAGAAACAGCAGACACAAGAGAATCTCTGAAAACAGAGTAGAAGTTACCCTTATTTTCCAATCTGGATTTATTTCTTTTTCTTCTCTGATTGCTGTGGCTAAAACTTCCAAAACTATGTTGAATACTAGTGGTGAGAGTGGGCACCCTTGTCTTGTTCCTGACTTTAGAGGAAATGCTTTCAATTTTTCACGATTGAGGATAATGTTTGCTGTGGGTTTATCATACATGGCTTTTAGTATGTTGAGGTATGTTCCTTCTATGCCTGCTTTCTGGAGGGTTTTTATCATAAATAAATGTTGGATTTTGTCATATTAATAAGCTTCTGTTTGTTTTTCTCTTGCTAATATCTTTTATTACAGAGGATCTCAGCCAAGAACTCTAAAGGGTAGAGGGAAAATTATTTTTCTTCCCCTACCATTTTGGCAACCATGCAGGGATCCATCAGGGCATCCTATTTACTCTGGAGCCTACAGATGGGATCCTGAAAAACTGACAGAAGCCGGCTAAGGTTAAGAATTCTCACCAAAGTCAGCTCTCCTGGATCTCTGTCTGTAGTGTCTTGTCAGGAGAGGGAGGGTAAAAATTTTACATTGTCTCTTCATTTCCAAATCCAATTGGCAGAAGGAAAACATTTGTAAGATTTAATTCTTTGAATTGTGATTTTGAATTTGGATTCAGGTACCCACTGGCTATTGATCTTTTCCCTCCCACGGACAGCCATCATTTTCCCATTTGTCCTGTTGTATGTTCTGAGAACTTGCCTTGGCTTTCTACCTGCCCAGGGCATATAGGTTGGCATTTCTTGTGTGTTCGGGTAACTCGAACGTTGGTTTGGAGGCTCTAAGATTATAGTCAGATAGAAATGTGGGTTGCACCCCACTTGCAGCTGGTGTCCTACTGACTGTTGCCTGCTTTTAGGGGGAATTGATCAAGTCTTTCTTTTGGCCATCTTTAGGGGTGGTTCGCTCTGGACTTTGGAGGAATGAATCTTTTGTGCCCTCTTTAGGGACGTCTCTTATACCCATAGTTAAGTCATAAAAGCCTTTGGTTTTCATTGAGTCACTTGATAGGTATACCTTTGGTTTAAAAGAAAAAAAAAAGAGAAAAGATTTCAAAGGTGTTTAGTTCTACCAGTAATATTTACTATTTGTCCTGACTGAAACTTGATAATAAGATATGTGGAAGGATTTCTTTTTTAAAGGAGCTCTATGGTCAGAAGTTGGCCAAATTGGTGGGTGATGTTAAGAGCTAATAGTAACTTTTTATAGACTTTTCTCCTAAGCTGAAATCGGAATAATCTTGTACTGCTTTCTTAGGTGAATTTTGAAAGATAACTGCATGCTGACATTATATTGTAGAGAGTTTAAAAACACAGAGAGAAGACATCTCAAAAAATGGCAGAGTAACTTTTGCATCACACTGGAATCTAATTTTTTAAAAACACAAACAACTACAGCAATGTTGCCTTAGAAAAAAGGCACAATATGGGAGGTGTGAGTTAAGTTTTATCTGGTACAAAATGAGGGCTGCAGCTGGGGAGACAGCATCCCAGGTAGCTCTGTGAAACTGCTGCTCCAAGGAGGTGAGAGAGGAGCTAGGATATATAGGAGTTTTGCAACAAAGAGCAGGTAGTCAGGAACATCCAAAGACTGCTGTTGATTAGAGAAACCGGATATGTCAAGTTACAGAATTTAGTGCTTTTCTCTGGGAAGGTGCAAGAGTCTGGACTCACTGTAATCATTCATTTGATGTGCACCTCAGCTATCTGGGGCCAGTACCCTGTGTTTTCACACCCTGAGTTTCCTCAGGGCTCAGAGTAGGAAGTGTTTGCAGTCTGATGGCTTCTAAATGGAAGATATTCTTTCCTCCCTGAGTTCCCTCAGGACCCATCAGCTCACCTTCAGTGGTGGCTACAATTGCTGATGACTGTGACATCCTTTGTTTACTGATATGACAGGAAACATTCCGTTTGTCAGCAACCAGGGAAAAACCTGTTGAAGAGAGAAGCTCCTGTATTGTAGTTAGAGTGCTGTGGTATTCTAAACTGCCGAGTAGTCATCCCCAACACCCCAGATCAGCTGGTGAAGGTTGCTAGTACCAGAAGGAGCATTATGGAGTTTATTCTCAGTGAATTGTGGCTCTGGATCTCAACTCATCTGGCAGAATGTTTATCTTTGTTTTGCCTGATTTGGAGCTTTCCAAGGAGTAAAGTGGTTTTTGCTAAAAGCATTTAAAGGCTCAGATATTTTCCCTAGCTGCCTGGGGCAAAGGACAAAACTCAGAATAAACAATAAACGTAATGAAAAAACTGGGAGGAAGAGGTTGTGAAAGGAGACACATGGGAGAATAAGGGCTTTTAAAAGTTCTCAAATATACAGGGGGATCAAGAAGACCACACATATGCCCAGAATGGGAATGTGCTTTACAGGCCTGAGGAGACCCCAAGCTTTCACTTCTGGATGTCCTTCAGACTCTGAAAGAAAAGCAAGCGTTAGTCACTCAGATGTGTCTGACTTTTTGCGACCCCATGGACTGTAGCCCACAAGCTCCTCTGTCCATGGGATTCTCCAGGCAAGAATACTGAAGTGGGTTGCCATTTCCTTCTCCAGGGGATCTTCCCAACCCAGGGATTGAAACCAGGTTTTCCGCACTGCAGGCAGGTTCTTTATCATTTGAGCTACCCAGGGCAAGTCTGAAGTAGGAAGTAAAAACTAAGAGAGTTGTAAATTGCCTGGCTAAACACTGAATGAGTTCCCCAGCAAGGACCAATCTGCAAAGACTTGGAAGAGTGTTTCTTCTTAACTTTCATTGACTCCGGGGATTTATATAAACTGTCCAAACACCAGCTGACCACTAAGTTTAGGCAACACAGACTTCAGTGGAAACACATGATAAAGGATAAAGACTTTACCAAAACAGTTTTGGAAAAATCTCTAAAGAAAAATTCAACTACAACTCACAATGGCCAGCAACAACAAATCCAGGGGAGAGGAAGAATATGATTTCCAGAGGTATCACATAGTAATAGTCAAAATGTCCAGTTTCAACAGGAAAAAGATTATGAGGCATGCAAATAAAATATGGCTTATTCACAGGAAAAAAAACATTAATAGAAACTGTCCTTCAGAAGGGCTTCCCAGGTGGTGCTAGTTGTAAAGAACTTGCCTGCCAATGCAGGTAGACATAGGAGACGTGGGTTCGATCCCTGGGTCAGGAAGATCCCCTGGAGGAGGGCATGGCAACCCACTCCAGTATTCTTGCCTGGAGAATCCCAAGGACAGAAGAGCCTTGTGGGCTACAGTTCATGGGGTCACAAAGAATTAGACATGACTGAAGCAACTTAGCATGCACGTTACTCAGAAAGCCCAGAGATTGGACTTAATAGGCAAAAACTTTAAATCAACTGTCTTTAATATGATCAAAATGGTAAAGGATAAAGAACTAAAATAAACCAGGAAAATGATGTCTCACCAAATAGGGAATATCAATAAACAGGAAAAAAATTATAAATAGGAAGCAACAGAAATCCTGAAGCTGAAAAGTACAGAAGCTGAAATGAAAAATTCAATATCAAGGTTCAACATCAAATGTAAACAGGCAGAAAAAGGAATCAGGGAACTTTAAGATAAGTCTATTACTCAGTCTGAGGAGCAGAAAGAAAAAAGAGAAAGAGAGAAGGAAGAAAGATTATTTGAAGGAATGATGGATAGAATTTTTAAAATTCCAGGAAAATCACAAACACACACATCGGAGAAGCTCAACAAACAAAGCAGGAAACACTCACCAAAAACAGTACCATCAAATTGTCATAGCCAAGGGGCTTCTCCAGTGGCTTATTGGTAAAGAATCCACCTGCAGCGCAGGCGACAAAGGAGACATGGATTCCATCCCTGGGTCAGGAAGATTCCCTGGAGGAAGGCATGGCAACACACTCCAGTATTCACACCTGGAGAATCCCATGGACAGAGGAGCCTGGCAGGCTATGATCCATAGGGTGACAAAGAGTCGGACACGACTGAAGTGACTTAAGCACATGTTAATGACATAATGGTTGTCATTAAAAGAGTCCTTGTAGAAGTGCACAACAGAGAAGGCAATGGCACCCCACTCCAGTACTCTTGCCTGGAAAATCCCATGAACAGAGGAGCCTGGTAGGCTGTAGTCCATGGGATCGCTAAGAGTCGGACACGACTGAGTGACTTCACTTTCACTTTTCCCTTTCATGCACTGGAGAAGGAAATGGCAACCCACTCCAGTGTTCTTGCCTGGAGAATCCCAGGGACGGCGGAGCCTGGTGGGCTGCCGTCTATGGGGTCGCACAGAGTTTGACATGACTGAAGCGACTTAGCCGCAGCAGCAGCAGAAGTGCACAAAGTGATATGTCTAGGATTTACTTCAAAGATAATCTCTAAGGGTGGAAAGTGGGTAAGGGGATATAGATTAAACAAGATTGACCATGAGTTGTCCCGATACATTTTCAGTTGTTGCGTACACTCAGTGATGAGTACGTTGCCTTTCATGATACTGTTCTATTTTTGCGTATGTTTGAAATTTTCCATAATAAAAGATAAAGTTAATGTGAACTATAAATAGAAGAAATTTTTAGTCAAAAATAGGAACAAAACAAAAAAGTGTGAAAATAATTAGAAACAACACCATCTCCTTGGCTCATTTCCTGTTCCCCACTCCCATGCATTTGTGTTCAGAGAAAATAAGAAACCGGGGGACAATCATGATAAGGAGAATAACAGCTTGGGAGTGAAGTGGGTGGGACAACTTGCTCATCACAGATATTCTTGCATTAATTTTGTTTTTTAGAATATTGCATTAAAGTGTGATTGTCTTAAGTGCTGAGGGGTTTAGCATCCCCTACAATGCTGCGCCTAAATCCCGGCAGGTGGAGGGGTGTATCCTGGGTGCAGAGGAGGGAAAAGGCAAGTCCTCAGAAGAGAAATGGGAATGGCTATCGGCCCCTGGGAAGATAGTGCCCTTAGGTGGCCGGCAGAGAAAGGCCCAGGAACACGTGAAGAAAGGAGGGTTCTACGGCCGGCTCCTGGACAAGTGTCACAGGGCGGCGGGTGGTGGTGAGGACTGAGGGGCAACGGAAAGTGTGTGTGCACCACCAAGGGCTCTGCGAGACCCCGAGGGGCAGGAAGGGCGGGGCGAGGGCGTGGCTTTCCATTGTGACACAAGCCCCACGTGACCGGCCAGTGCCTAGTCTTGCTTGCACGCCCCGCTCTCGCGTCGGACCCGGCTCGCCTCTTGGTACCTGCTCCGGGTGGCCGTGAGGGAGCGCGGGCCGGGGACGACCCCTAAGAGCAGGAGAAGCGAGAGGAGCAGGTAAGGGACCCAGAGTGGGGTCGGCAAAGGTGGCGCGGGCGAGCGGACGCAGCCTGAGGACCTCTCCTCGGGAGTCCGTTGCCTCGGAGTGGAGACTGCAGCTCCAACGCCACCCCGCCCCCGCCCCGACACCGGGCGTTTGGCCGCCGAAAGCGGTAGGCCTTCCCGGGGGCTTGGGTGGGGGACGGGCCGGGAGGCCTTAAGGCCGCAGGCCCTTGCTAACACCTGCTTCTCGCACCGTAGCGAGCTTTTCCCACACCCCTGCCCCGCCCCCGTTCTTCTCGGGTTATAAAATGTTGGTCGGCGCGGCGTGTGCGGACTGAGAAGGGGGCGGTTGAGCCTGGGATCGGGGCACACTGGGTGGGGGTGGCTGGGGGGTAGGGGACGCGGGGCCAGGAAGGAGCCGAGCGCCTGGCTGTAGCAGCCCCCTGCCCCCACCCCGACCCTCTGCAGGTCTGCGAGTCGAAGTGTTGCAGCGGCGCACTTGCAGCAAGAATCGGAAGGAGCAGGAGACAGCAAGGATAGGCCCAGGTCGGTGCGAGGGACAGTTGGGCGGTGGGGGCGGTGGGGGGGCGGTGGGGGACGGTGGGGAGCGGTGGGGGGAACGTGGGGAAAACCCTGGAGACTCCAAATGCTCCCTGCAACCCCGTCCTCCATATTGGTGCCTGCAGAGACCTGGGCCTGGATCGGCAGGGAAAATGGGGGGTTTGGGGCGCGGGAGGGGGTAGTGCTCGGACTGGGGGCTTCCTAGAGGGCGTAGGAGGCCTCCCAGGTGGGAAAAGGAAAATTTGAAAAGCCTTTGACCACCAGGGCTGGGAAGCCTGAGAGGTGGGTAGTTAGGGCCTCTGTCCTCGGTGCTGATCATTCCATCCAGAAATAGCCCCTTGTTGCATCTTCTGTCTTCCTAGGAGCAATGGCTTCCAAAGAGGAACGAGCAATAGAAAGTTTCAACATGGAAGATGCCCAACAGGAAAACGAACGAGGAGACCAGGCCTCTTTGAAGACTGGAGAGGAATCACGCGACTTGGGAGGGGGCAAAGTCCCAGAAGTCTGGAGGAAATATCAGACTGGGATGGGTTAGACGACTTGTCCCTAATTTTCGATGGCTATACCCAACAGGCGTATTGATCACAATGAAGTGGGAAATAATGTAGAAAAGCAGATGGGGCAGATAATAGAAATCAAGGGAAAGACTAAAGAAGCAGCAGATGAGACATCATGTGCCCTATCAAACTCCTGAACCTGACAATCATTGTGAGTTTTGCCTTATACCTTGAATGTTAAAGAGGTTTCCTGAGGTTAATAAAATGGCCTCTGCTCTACATGCTTGTAGTTTCTGTGAGTTACTTTTTCTGTAATCTTTTGGTGTTTCCACTTGCCAGTTTCTAACTGAATACTATTTTGTCTCATTGTATAACTTTCTGTCAGCAGGGTCAATTTCATTCAGTTATAAGAAAAAGTATTCTTTTCATAATATGAAATTAATAAAGCAGTTTTTAAAGCAATCTTCCTGGTACACACCTTGTTTTATTTTTTGTTAATGTTACCTTTCCTCTTCTAGCTCCCTAGACACAAAATATCAATTGTCTTTGGTGATTTTTTGTCCTCAACCAACCAGGAAGGATCATATTCATAATTCAATATCTGATAGAACTTTAAGAATGGCATTGTTGTTGTTGTTTAGTCGCTAAGTTGTGTCCAACTCTTTGCAATCCCATAAACTGCAGCATGCCAGGTTTCCCTGTCCTTCACTATCTCCCTGAGTTTGCTCAAACTCATGTCCATTGAGTCAGTGTGCCATCCAACTATCTCATTCTTTGTTGTCCGCTTCTCCTCCTGCCCTCAATCTTTCTCATCAGGGTCTTTTCCAATGAGTTGGCTCTTTGCATCAAGGGCCAAAGTATTGGAGCTTCAGCTTCAGCACCAGTCCTTCCAATGAATATTCAGGGTTGATTTTCTTTAGGATTGACTGGTTCGATCTCCTTGCATGTCCTACTGTTTTCGAGGAGTGTGAGTCCACCATCTTCATAAAAATACCTTAGTGGGGAAGCTCTTGAGAATGTGGGACCTCTGGTTCTATCCTGTAGAACAAGAAGCGCTACTTAGTCTCTCAGTCATGTGGACTGTGCGACCCTAGGGACTGCAGCCTGACAGGCTCCTCTGCCCATGAGGATTCTGAATATTGGAGTGGGTTGCCATGCCCTCCTCCAGGGGATCTTCCCAACTAGGGATTGAACCCAGGTCTCCCACATTGCAGGCAGATTTCTTTACAAGCTGAGCCACCAGAGAAGCCCAGAACCAGAGTGGGAACTCCAAATGATCCCATTTTTAGTAAGCTTTCCAGGTAAATTCTACGTGTATATCACTAGAGCCACTATTGTAATGTGTGTATGTTGGAAAGTGAAGTGTTAGTTGCTCCAGTCCTGTCTGACTCTGCGACCACAATGGACTCTAGCTCACCAGGCTCCTCTGTCCATGGAATTGTCGCCAAGCAAGAATACTGGAGTGGGTTGCCATTTCCTTCTCCAGGGGATCTTCCCCACCCAGGGATAAAACCCGTGTCTCCTGTGTCTCCTGCATTGCAGGCAGATTCTTCACCGACTGAGCCACCAAGGAAGCTGTACGTATATTTCATGAACACATATGTGTATCATGTCACATTAAGTGTAAACAAAGTAAGTGTAATAACATGATGAATACTTCCTGAATTCACGGGGCAAAAGCATTAAAAAAGAAAAGTACAAGACCTTAAAGTAGACTGATTAATAAAAAGGGTAGGGACAATGGCAGATGAGGGTACTGGAGTTGAGATGCCAAGTACCAAGGTTACCTTCTGCTGTACATTTTGGTGGGGGGGTCTGACTTGGGGCTTTTTCTGTAGGACTTTGTCATCTGGAAAGGGAGAATATTTGACTGTTTTAACTGACAACAAGCTCAAGAAGACCAGACTCAGCAAGACCGAGGCTGTTTTTCTGTGTTTTGCTTTTTGTCTTCAATGTAGACTGGTTAATTTTTAGAATAGAGCAGAAAGAAATCTCAAATATCCTTCAATCCAGTGTTCTTCATAGTGGGAATTGCCTGTAAATTACAGCTCTTGAAATCAGTTTTGTGGGTCACAACAAGCAATTTTTTAAAAGAAATGCATCTGTTCATCACCCACAAGTAGTGTAAGAATTATTACTTTGAGGAGCTTGTTTTAGTTTTACATGTAGAATAATGTCACCTTGTAAGATGTATTTCTAACATCTTAAACCAGCCCCTGGGGTCTCTGTAAACTGAAAGAAGCTGAAAACTCTTGAGTCTTTCACATAGGATACCTTCTATCTCATTTTCATTTTTGAAGTTTCCTACATTCATCACAACTTGTCAAGTATAGCTTCATGGAAATAACCTATTGAGATCCTTTCTGATAGAGATCCGAAAAGGATGCCATTAGGCCAAATGTTTCCAAGCGAATGGCAGAATTTGGTCCAGAAGTAAATCAGTCAGGAGGACCAATTTCTGCAGAAAGGTTAGAGAAGAGCAGAGCCACTGGGGATGTGCCCCTCCAGCACTTCACATCCCCTAGCAAGGCTAGTATCCCAAAAAAAAAAAAAAAAAAAAAGCAGACAGTAGAACAGAGAAGTGGTAACATGAGCACGACTCAGTTTGGTGGTGTTAGCTTTAAAGATAGAACACAGGGGCTCTGAGCCAAGGAATGTGGGCAGGCTTGAGGGGCTCAAAAAGCAGAGAAATGTATTCTTCTCTGGAGTCTCAGTAACGAATGCAGCCCTGCTGACACCTTAAACAAAAAAAGCAGTACCAAGTGTTGGCAAGGATGTGGAGAACTATAACCTTCAAACATTGCCGGTGGAAAAGTGTAATCATGCACTTGCTGTGGAAAGCATTGTGACCGTCCTCCTAAAAGTTCTACGTAGAGCTACCATTCGACCTAGCAATTCCACTTGTAGGTATATACTCAAGAGAATTGAAAACGTGTTCGCAAACCTGTACAAAAGTGTTTATAATAGCATTACAAGCATACCTCAGAGATATTGCAAGTTCAGTTCCAGAATAGCAATAAAGTGAATATCACAATAAAGCAAGTCACAATATTATGTTTATATTACACTGCAGTCTATGAAGTGTGCATTATATCTAAAAAATACATATCTGAATATAAAAATACCTTATTGATAAAAAGTACCAAAACAATTACAATAGAAACATCAAAGATCATCAATCATGAATCACTGAAATAAATATAGTAACAATAAAAATTTGAAATATTGCAAAATTACCAAGATGTAACACAGAAACACAAAGTGAGCAAATGCTCTTTCAAAAATGTCACAATAGACATTTTGCTCAAGGCAGGATTGCCACAAACTTTCTATTTGTAAAAATCACAAGAAAGCAAAGCACAATAAAATGAGGTCTGCCTCGAGGTATGAGGTATGATTTGTAGTATATAGCAATCAAAACTTAGGGGAGACTGCTGATTAAATTTGCCAAATTGACTACAAGGTTTTTTGTTTCCTTTCTTTGTGAAATCTCACAAGAATAAGTGAAAGTCGCTCAGTCATGTCCGACTCTTGCAACCCCATGGGTATACAGTCCATGGAATTCTCCAGACCAGAATACTGGAGTGAGTAGCTTTTCCCTTCTCCAGGGTATCTTCCCAACCCAGGGATTGAGCCCAGGTTTCCCACATTGTAGGCAGATTCTTTACCAGCTGAACTACAAGGAAAGCCCAAGTAAACTAATAATCCTTCTTAACTTTCTACTTTGGAATACTTTTACATCTACAGAAGAGTTGCAAAGGTAGTAAGGAGCGTTCCTGTATACCTTTCATCTAGATTCCCCTAAGTTAACATATGTCACCTATTAAAATTAAGAAATAACATTAGTTCAGTATATTAACTAAGCTAGACACATTATACAAATGTTAACAAGTTTTCCCCAAAGTCCTTTTTCCTCCCCAAGGTTCAATCCAGGATACTGATTGTATTTAGTCATCATGTCTCCTCATTCTCCTACATTCTCTGACAGTTCCTTATTATTTTATGTTTTTAATAACCTTAACACTTTTTGAAGAGTCCTTATCAGCTGTTTTGTAGGATGGCCTTCAATTTGGACTTGTCTGATGTTTTCTCATGATAACTGGGATTACTATGAGATTTGGGGAATAAGACCACAGCGTTGATAGCTCTTTTTATCATTCATATAAATTATATGATATCAACATGACTTATTGGTGGTGGTGTTTACTTTGATCCCTTAGCTAAGTTTTTCCTCTGTAAATTTCTATTTCTCCATTTCCATACTCTATTTCTTAGAAATCAGTCATCTAGTCCAGCTCATAGTCAATAGAATGGGGAGGTGGATTAAGCTTCACCTCTTGGAGGAAGAAGTACCAAAGAATTTGTGAGTATAAAAATAAACACAATTATAATAAATTGGAGGTGAGATACTTTGAAGCTATGCAAATATCTTGATTTCCTTAAAGTTTTGCCCATTAGGTTTAACATTCATCAGTGGGTCTTACCTGCATCAAATTACTTACTTTGGTGTTCTAATGGTGGATTTTCTATGTCCTTCATATCACCTACATTTATTACTTGGAATTACTCTGTAAGTAAGTCCTACCTTATTTATTTAATCATTAACTTATATCAGTATTGCTATTGTTGTTTAGTTGCTAAGACATGTCCGGCTCTTTTGTGAGCCCATGGACTGTAGCCTGCCAGGCTCCTCTGTCCATGGGATTTCCCAGCAAGAATAATGGAGTGAGTTGCCATTTCCTTCTCCAGGGAATCTTCCTGACCCAGGGACTGAATACACGTCTCGGCATTGCAGTCAGATTCCTTACCACTGAGCTACCTCGATGTTTATTCTTTGTGATATAATCAAATAGCATCTTGATTTTCTCAAATTGATCCAGTTTTGTCCTTTAGAAGCTCTTTGGTATTGGCTCATGTCCCTTTGACATGTCCAATGTGTTAGGCAGAATTTTAAAGATATTCCCCTCAAGATTCCTCGTCCTTCAATAAATACTAATCTTGGTATTGCTGTAAGGAGTTTTTCAGATATAATTTAACACTCAATCAGTTGACTTTAAGAGTGGGAGATGATCCTGGACTATCCTGATCTGCTGAGTAAAATCACATGGAGTTGTTAAAGCATAGACCCTTCTCTAGCTGGTGGCAGAAAGAGGAAGGCAGAAAAGAAAGGAGAGGATGTCGAGGACGTTCAAAGCAAAGAGATTGATTCAATTTGTCATTGCTGGGTTTGTAAAATGGAGGTGACCAAGAGCCAAGAAATATAAGGAGTCTCTAGAAGCTGGAAAAACAAAAACAAAAAACAAAAACAACCCTCAGTCAACAGCCAGGAAGGAAACAGGGACCACAGTCCTCTAACTGCATGGATTGAATTCAGCCAACAACCTGAATGAGTCCAGCAGCAGTTCTCCTCAGAAACCTTCAGATAGGAGTCCAAGCTTACTGCCACCCTGACTTCAGCATTCTGAGACCTTAAGCAAGGATCCAGTTGAGCCCGCCGGATTTCTGTTTCAAGCACTACTTTGTGGTTATTTGTTACACAGCAAAGGAAAACAAATACATTTGCATATTCTTTACAAAACACTTCTTTACTTTCTAAGTACTACAAGACATTCCAGGTTCATCTTGTACTTCCCCTGCCCTGATCCTAGGATCAACTATTTCTTTAAGGAGTCATGGTTCTTTTATTAGAAAATGGTATTTAGAAACCAAGATCTGTTGCCCTGTGTGTGTTCATTGCTAATGGGGCGGGCATGTGTCTAGGCCTCTCAGTGGACAGAACTAACTGTGCACACACACACACACACACACACACAGGAGTTCATATTGATGTCTCGACACTAAATCTTTTCCTTTTTGCAACTTTTTTCTCTGACGTTGGAAACTTGGCTTCCACTATCTACAACATATAATATAAACTCTTGTTTAACCTTCTGCTGCTGCTAAGTCGCTTCAGTCGTGTCCGACTCTGTGTGACCCCATAGACGGCAGCCTATCAGGCTCCCCCGTCCCTGGGATTCTCCATTATTCCCTATCCACTTCAAGGAAGTGATTTCATACATTTTGCTATGGTCTGAATGTTTGTGTCTCCCAAAAGTTAATTTGTTGAAATGTTAATGTGAAATGTGATTGTATTAGGAGATACTCAGTCATGAAGGCAGACTTTTCATGGATGGAATTAGCGTCTTTATAAAAGAGACCCAGAAAGCTCCCTAATCCTTTCCACCATGTGAGGACACAGTGAGATTGGCAACCTACAACCCAGAAAACAATTTCATTAGAATTCGACCATGCTGGCACCTTCATCTTTGACTTCCAACCTCCAGAAATGTGAGAAATAAATTTCTGTTGTTTATAAGCTACCCAGCCTGTGGTGTTTTATTATAGCAGCCCAAATAGACTAAGACATGTGTAATTCAGTTAGATGTATCTGTACTCTTTCCTGTATTCTCCTGACATTCTAGTTGACTTTAAATTTCCATGTAGAAGGCTTTCTCAACTTTGTACTGTTGACATTTTGGGGCTGGATCATCTTGTTTGGATGGTTGTCTTGTGAGTTGTTGGATGTTTATCAATATTCCTAGTCTCTACTAGGGTGCCAGTAGCACCAAGTTCCCCAGTGTGAGAACAAAAAATGTCTGCAGGTACTCCTAAATATCCCCTTATGGGCAAAATCACTCCCAGTTTAGAAGTACTAACATAGGTAAAAGTCACTCTGTGGTGTATGGTTTTATGGGTTTGCATATGCGTGTTATCGCCATAACATATAGAAGAGTTCTACCACCCTAAGAATTCCTTTTTGCAGCCTGTTTGCTATCAAACACATCCATTACCCCCAATCCCTGTGACCCACTGATCTGATTTTTTTTTTTTTTTTTTTGCCACACGGCTTGTTGCACCTTAGTTCCCCAACCAGGGATTGAACCCAGGTCACAGCAGTGAAAGTGCTGAGTCCTAACCACTGGACCATCCGGGAATTTCCCTCACTAATTTGATTTTAATTCCATAATTTTAACTTTTTTAGTACATCATATTAAATGTAATTACACAATAGGTAGCCTTTAGTATCTGACTTTATTCAACTAGTATAATGCACTTAAATTTTGCATGATTACATGTTGTTGCATGAAACAAAAGTGTATTTCTTTTTACTGCTGAGTAGTATTCCATTTTATAGATGTGCCAATATTTATTTATATATTCAACTGTTGAAGAACATATGGATTATTCCCAGATTTTGGAGACTATGAATAATGCTACTATGATTATTCATTTGCAGGTTTTTGTGTGAATATGAGTTTGAAATTCAGCTGAGTCATATGGTAAATATATATTCAACTTTATATTAAACTGCCAATTTGTTTTACAACATAGCGGTATCATTTTGCATCCCCAGAAGCAATGCATGAGAGTTCTTCTTTCACATTCTCACCACCATATGCAATTGTGGAGGGTTATAAAAATTTTATCCATCCCAATAAGTATGCACTAGTATCTCATTGTGGTTTTAATATGGATTTCCTTAATGACTCTCAATATTGAGCATTTTTTCATTTATGTTTTTTTCCATTTGGATATCCCTTCAGTTAAGTCTCTTCAGGCATTTTGACAATTTTAGAAAATTGTATGTTTATTTACTTGTCTATGTTGGCTGTGCTGGGTCCTGGTTGCTGCACACAGGCTTTCCCTAGTTGTAGCGAGCAAGGGCTACTCTCTGGTTGTGGTGCATGGGCTTCTCAGTGCTGTGGCTTCTCGCTGCAGAGCCTGGGCTCTAGGGCACTCAGACTTCAGTAGTCACAGAATGTGTGCTCAATAATTGTGGTGAGTGGGCTTAGTTACCCTTGGCATGTAAATCTTCCCGGACCAGGGATCAAACCGATCTCCCCTGCACTGGCAGGTGAATTTTCAACAACTGAAACACCAGAGAAAGTCCGGGTTATATTGACAATTTTTAATTGAATTTTTTTCTTTTGCTGAGTTTGAGAGTTCTTAAAATATTCAGAATATAAGTATTCTATAAGACATGTGATCTGCAAATACTTTCACACAGTATGGCTTGGCCTTTTTACTCTCTTAACAGTGTCTTTCATAGACCAAAAGTTTTCATTTGATAAAGGTCAATTTATCATTTTTTAATTAATGTCATACTGATACATATTTTCTTGTGGTGTCATACCTGAAAACTCATTGCCAAAACCTGTATATCACAGATATTCTCCTATATTTTCTCCTGGAAGTTATGAAGATTTTCTTCTGTCTTTGTTGTTGTTTGGTCATTCAGTCCTGTCCGACTCTTTTGCGACCCATAGACTGCAGCACTCCAGGTTTCCCTGTCCTTCACCATCTCCTGGAGTTTTGCTCACACTCATGTCCATTGAGTCGGTGATGCCATCCAACCATCTCATCCTCTGCCCTTCCCTTCTCCTCCTGCCTTCAGTCTTTCCCAGCACAGGTTCTTTTCCAGTGAGTCGACTCTTTGCCTTCAGGTGGCCAAATTATTGGAGCTTGGCTTCAGCATCAGTCCTTCCAATGATATTTAGAGTTGATTTCCTTGGTGGCTCAGACTGTAAAGCGCCTGTCTACAATGCGGGAGACCCGGGTTTGATCCCTGGGTCGGGAAGATGCCCTGGAGAAGGAAATGGCAATCCACACCAGTACTATTGCCTGGAAAATCCCATGGACAGAGGAGCCTGATAGGCTCCAGTCCATGGGGTCGCAAAGAGTCGGACTACGACTGAGCGACTTCACTTTTCTTAAGGATTGACTGGTTTGATCTCCTGGCAGTCCAACAGATTCTCAAGAGTCTTCTCCAACACCACAGTTGGAAAGAATCAGTTCTTCAGTGCTCAACCTTCTTTATGGTCCAACTCTCATATCCGTACATGACTACTGGGAAAAAACATAGCTTTGACTATATGGAACTTTGTTGGCAAAGTAACGTCTCCAATTTTTAATGTGCTGTCTAGATTTGTCATAGCTAATATGGGAGACCTGGGTTCGATCCCTGGGTTGGGAAGATGCCCTGGAGAAGGGAAAGGTTACCCACTCAAGTATTCTGACCTGGAGAATTCCATGGACTGTATACCCCATGGGGGTCTCAAAAAGTCAGACATGACTGAGTGACTTTCACTTTCACTTTCTTACAAGGAGCAAGCATCTTTTAATTTCATGGCTGCAGTCACTATCTGCAGTGATTTTGGAGCCCAAGAAAATAAAGTCTGTCACTGTTTGCACTGTTTCCACATCTATCTGCCAAGAAATCATGGGACTGGATGCCACGATCTTAGTTTTTTGAATGCTGAGCTTTAAGCCAGCTTTTCACTCTCTTCCTTCATCTTCATCAAGAGGCTCTTTAGTTTCTCTATGCTTTCTGCCATAACAGTGGTATCATCTGCATATCTGAGGTTGTTATTTATCCTGGCAGTCTTGATTCTAGCTTGTGTTCCATCCAGCCTGGCATTTTGCATGATGTACTCTGCATATAAGTTAATAAGCAGGGTGACAATATACAGGCTTGTCATACTCCTTTCCCAATTTGGAACCAGGACATTGTTCCATGTCTGGTTCTAACTGTTGCTTCTTCACCTACAAACGGATTTCACAGGAGGTAGGTACGGTGGTCTGGTATTCCCATCACTTTAAGAATTTTCCACAGTTTTTTGTGATCCACACAATGAAGGCTTTAGCATAGTCAATGAAGCAGAAATAGATGTTTTTTTGGAATTCCCTTGGTTTTTCTCTGATCCAATTGATGTTGGCAATTTGATCTCTGGTTCCTCTCTGCCTTTTCTAAATCCAGCTTGAACATCTGGAAGTTCTCCGTTCACATACTGTTGCAGCCTAGCTTGATGGATTTTGAGTGTTACCTTGTTAGCAAGTGAAATGAGTGCATTTGTGGGGTAGTTTGAACATTCTTTTACATTGCCCTTCTTTCCGATTGGAATGAAAACTGACCTTTTCCAGTCCTGTGACAACTGCTGAGTTTTGCAAATTTGCTGGCATATTTAGTGCAGCACTTTCACAGCATCATCTTTTAGGATTTGAACAGCTCAGGTGGAATCCCATCACCTCCACTAGCTTTGCTCGTAGTGATGCTTCCGAATGCCCACTTGACTTCACACTCCAGGATGTCTGGCTGTAGGTGAGTGATCACACCATTGTGGTTATCTGGGTCATTAAGAATTTTTTTTGTATAGTTCTTCTGTGTATTCTTGCCACCTCTTCTTGATATCTTCTGCTTCTGTTAGGTCCATGCCATTTCTGTTCTTTATTGCGTCCATCTTTGCATGAAATGTTCCCTTGGTATCTCTAATTTTCTTGAAGAAATCTCTGGACTTTCCCATTCTATTGTTTTCCTCTATTTCTTTGCATTGATCATTGAGGAAGGCTTTCTTATCTCTCCTTGCTATTCTTTAGAACTCTGCATTCAAATGGTTATATCTATCCTCTTCTCCTTTGCCTTTCACTTCTCTTCTTTTCTCAGCTATTTGTAAGGCCTCCTCAGACAACCATTTTGCCTTTTTGCATTTCTTTTTCTTGGGGATGATTTTGATCATTGCCTTCTGTACAATGTTATTAATCTCCATCCATAGTTCTTCAGGCTATGATAGACTCTGTCTGTCAGATCTAATCCCTTGAATCTATTTCTCACTTCCACTGTAAAATAATAAGGGGTTTGATTTAGGTCATACCTGAATGGTCTAGTGGTTTTCCCTACTTTCTTCAATTTAAGCCTGAATTTTACAATAAGGAGTTCGTGATCTGAGCCAGTCAGATTCTGGTCTTGTTTTTGCTGACTATCTAGAGCTTTTCCATCTGCAGCTGCAAAGAATATAGTCAATCTGATTTCGGTATTGACCATCTGGTGATGTCCATGTGTAGAGTCATCCCTTATGTTGTTGGAAGAGGGTGTTTGCTATGACCAGTGCTTTCTCTTGGCAAAACTCTGTTAGCCTTTGCCCTGCTTCATTTTGTAGTCCAAGACCAAACTTGCCTGTTACTCCAGGTATCTTGACTTCCTTCTTTTGCATTCCAGTCCCCTATGCTGAAAAGGACATCTTTTTTTTGGTGTTAGTTCTAGAAGGTATTGTAGGTCTTCATAGAACCATTCAGCTTCAGCTTCTTTGGCATTAGCAATTGGGGCATAGACTTGGATTACTGTGATACTGAATGGTTTGCCTTGGAAACAAATTGAGATCATTCTGTCGTTTTTGAGATTGCACCCAATCAATACTGCATTTTCGACCCTTTTGTTGACTATGAGGGCTACTCCATTTCTTCTAAGGGATTCTTGCGCACAGTAGTAGACATAATGGTCTGAATTAAATTTGCCCATTCCCATCCATTTTAGTTCACTGATTCCTAAACTGTTGATGGTTCCCTCTTGCCATCTCTTGTATGACCACTTCCAATTTACCTTGATTTATGGACCTCACAGTCCAGGTTCCTATGCAATATTGTTCTTTACAGCATCAGACTTTACTTTCGCCACCAAACACATCCACACCTGGGCCAATGCTTCCGCTTTGGCTCAGCCTCTTCATTCCTTCTGGATCTATTTCTCCACTCTTCTCCAGTAGCATATTGGACACCTACCAATCTGGGGAGTTCATCTTTATTTTCTTAAGTCTTGCATCTACATTTTATGATTTACATTATGCTTTCATTTATATTTAAGTCATTTTTATATATCTAAATGTAAATTACCATTTAAGTACATTACATTTTGAGTCACTTTTCTATAAGTTGTGATGTATGTGCTGAAGTCCATATTTTAGTTATTCATGTCTAGTTATGTTGGTTTTATTTCTTCTTTTCCAATATAGGTTCCTTGGGATTTTATTCATAGACAATAATGTCATCCACAAATACGGGAAAAAAATTTATTTTACAATTTCTATGTCTTTTATTTCTTTATTTTTTTTTTGCCTTTTTCCTGTTTTACAGAATAAGCCTTCCATTATGATGTTGAATAAGAGTGCTGAGAGTGGATATCCTTGCTTTTTTCCCAGTCTTGAGAGAAAATATTTGGTCCCTCACCATTAAATATGTTAGCTGGAGGATTTTGTAGAAGCCTTTTATCAGGTTATGGATGTTGACTTCTATTCACAATTTTAATCATTAATATATATTGTATTTTGTCAAAAAACTTCTTGCTTCTATGGCTATGCTCATGTGGTTTTTCTTCTTTGGGTTCTTAATGCAGTGGATTATGTTGCTTGATTTTCGACTGTTGAATTCACCTTTCATTTTTGGGATAAACCCCACTTGGTTGCAGTAGGTTATTCTTTCTCTATATTGAGAAATTTAATTTGGTGATATGAGATATTGGTCTTACTTTTATTTGTAGTATATTTCTCTGGTTCGGTATCAGAGTAATGTTGCCTTTGCAAAATGAGTTGGAATGTATTTTTTCCTTTTTGTATTAGTTTTCAATTGCTGTGATAAGAAATTGCCACAAATTTAGAGCTTTATATAATACAAATATATTACCTTACAATTATCTTGTTCATAGGCCTCATCTGCCAAAAATCAAGATGTCAGCAGAGCTGTATTCCTTTCTGGAGGTTCTAGGGGAATATCTGTTTCTTTCCTCAAAGACTGTTGGCAAAATTCAGTTCCTTGTGATTGTAGGACTGAAATCCCCATTTTCTTATTGACTGTCAGCTAGAGGTCATTCCCAGCTTCCAGAAGCCAACCGTATATTTTGGCTCATGAATCTCTTTCTCCATCTTCAAAATCAGTAATGGCTGGTAAAGTGTTTGCCACATTTTCAATTTCTCTTTCTCCTTCTATCTCATCTCTCTGACCTAGATAGGAAATGTTCTCTGTGTTTAAAGATTAGATTTGCCTCACATGGATAATGAGGGCAATCTCTTCATCTCAAGGTCCAAACTCTTAATCAAATCAGCAAAGTCCCTTTTGCCATGTAGCATAACATATTCATAGGTTCCAGTGTTTAGGGTGTGGCTATCTGGAGAATCATCATCCCGCCTATGGCATATTCTATCTTCTGGAAGTGAGTGTGTACTATTGGTGCTGTTTCTTCTTTAAATGTTTGGTAGAATTTGCCAGTGCAACCATCTAGGTGTAGAGTTTTGTTTTGGGGTGTTTTTAAACCATGAACTTGATTTTTTTAATAGTTGTAGGGCTATTGAGTTTATCTATTTTATTTTGAGTGCTGTTCAATTTGGACAATATCTATTGATTAATGTTCCAATTAGCTATCTCTTTCCTCTGTTATCTCCCTATTTTCATTAAATCTATTGTGTCAGTTTTAAAATTTAGTTATTGCATTTTGCAGTTCTAAAACTTCCATTAAGTTCTTTTTTATATTTATTTCTTTGCTGGTAATTTCCATTTTAATTAGTTCTTCAAGGGTGATGGCTCTTTTGAGCACTTTTATAATAGTTGCTTAAAAGACTAGCAAATATTTACAGATAGCAACTATCACTGGTGTCTGTTGATTGCCTTTCCCCATACTTCTTGAGATTTTCATGGTTTTTATATGCTGAGTGAGTTTGGTTTGTATTTTGGACATTGAATATAATGTTATGAAATTTTGGGTCTTGTTTACATCTATCCATTTGAGAGTACTTCAGATTCCGGTATTCTTCACCGGTACATCTGCCATTTAATATTTCCTTTACAGAGAATTCAAATAGCTGCAGCACACACTCTCTCTGGTTTTTCACAGCTCTGTTCAGGGCTGCAGAGTAGAAAGTGTTTATTCTATGTTATTTGGGACCAGAACTGCACTGTATAAATCTTTATGTTTACTTTTAATTTGAAGACAAATCACAAATTTATAGAAATATTGCAAAAGCTGTACAGAGAATTTTTTCCCTGAATTGTTTGAGAGTAATGCCAGCCTGAGACCCCATTAACCCCATGGTACACAAAATTTGAAGAGGGCCCTTATGACTTTCATCTCCTACCATTATGTTACATATATGGAAAAATGGAGATTATTCAGGTGGGACTAATTTAATCACACAAGCTCTTTAAAAGGAGAAAGTTTTATATGGCCTTTGGCAGAAGGGGAAGTCGAAGAATTTGGAAACATGATAAGGCTTGGATGCATCACTACTGCTGCTCTGAAGATGTCAGGAGCCAAATGCAAGGACAGAGAGAAACCTCCAGGAGTTGAGAGCAACCCTCTGTCAAAAGCCAGCAAGGAGATGGGGAAATAAGTCCTATCAGTACAAAATATTAATAATTGAGTTCTGCCACCAACCCAAAGAAGCTTCCAAGGGGCTTCTTCTCCTGATCACCCAGATAAATAAGAGCACAGAACAGCCGACATCTTGATGTCAGCTTCATGAGACCTAAACAGAGAACTAGTCAAGCCCTCCCAGACTACTGAACTACAGAACTGTGAGCTAATAAACAAGCATTGTCTTAAGCTGCAAAGCTCATGGTAACATATTACACAGCAATAGAAAATAAACATAACCCCAAGCATCTTCAGTGCACATTTCCCACAAACAGACATTCTCCAGCACAACCAAACTACAATTATCAAAATAAGAAATTAACATTGATATATTACTATCATCTAAACTCAGATCCCAGTAGGTTTTTAGCAGTTATTCTAACAATGGCAAAAGGATCCAGTTCAGAATCCCCAGTTGCATGTAGTTGTCATGTCTATTTGCCTTCAGTATAAAATATGCCCTCAACTTTCTTTGGCTCTCACAACATTGGAGCTCAGTTATTTTTTACATTGCCCCTCCATTTGGCTTTGCTTAATATTTCTTAAGTGGATTCAGGTTATGCATATTTGGCAGGAATATCACGGAAGTGTAGCCATTCTGTTTTCTATCTTATCAGGTTTCTAAAGAGCCTTTTCAGACTGACCTTTGTGGCCTTTTGGTATGCTCCCCTCCTGTCATCTTTTGAGCACTTGCTTTCTGGCACAGCAAAATGTTCTGGGCCCATTGTATTCTTTATCTGCCCTGTCCATGTAATCAGTCATTTCTCCAAAGAGTCCTTGTCCTTTTCATTGGATAACAGTATTTAGAAGACAAGATATGGACTCTAGTTGTGCTTATTGCTATTGGGGTGCTGGGCTCCCAAGCTCTCTGGGAGGAAAAACTAGAGTGAATTAGAATTAGGGTGGAAAAAATTAGACAATACTTGTATATGTATAGATACACACTCAGACATAGGTGCTCATTCATATATACACATACATTCACATATTCACATCTATATGGGGCATACCTCAATTTACTGTGATTTGAAGACACTGTATTTTTACAAACTGAAGGTTTGAGGCAGTCATGCATCACGCAAGTCTGTTGGGACTGTTTTTCTAACATTTGTTCACTTCATGTCTTTGTGTCACATTTTAGTAATTCTTTTAATATTTCAAACTTTTTCGTTATTATATTTATTATAGTGATTTGTGATCAGTAATCTTTACTACTGTTACTACTAAGTTACTGCTGTTACTGTTCGTAACATAGTAGTAACATAGCTGTTACTACTGTGACCCACTGAAGGCTGAAATGATAGTTCATGTTTTTTAAGCAATAAAGTATTTGTAAATTAAGGTACATACTTTGTTTAGTTGCTAAGTTGCTAAGTCACTTCAGTCATGTCCGACTCTGTGCGACCCCATAGACGGCAGCCCACCAGGCTCCCCCATCCCTGGGATTCTCCAGGCAAGAACACTGGAGTGGGTTGCCATTTCCTTCTCCAATGCATGAAAGTGAAAAGTGAAAGTGAAGTCGCTCAGTCGTGTCCGACTTAGCGACCTCATGGACTGCAGCCTAGTAGGCTCATTCGTCCATGGGATTTTCCAGGCATGAGTACTGGAGAGGGGTGCCATTGCCTTCTCTGACTTTGTTTAGACATAATACTATTACATACTTGAGAGACTACAGTATAGTGTAAGCATAACTTTTATATGCACTGGGAAACCAGTGTGATGAATTTTATGCAGTATTCCCTTGATTGTGGTGGTCTGGAACCACGCCAAAAAATGTCTCCACAGTATGCCTGTATTCCTTGTCAGTATGTGTATCATAATGTATCGAACCAGTCCTCTCTACTCATGGATATTTGTGTTGTTTTCAAATTTCAATATTATCATTATTGTTCTAATTGACGTCTGTATACAAGCCCTACTTTGTAAAGGTTGTGCTTATATATTATTCCTACCCACAGCATATGATAGTTATATTTACTGACTCCCAGACAAACCAGAATCTTATCAGCCTTTTTAATTTTTATGATTTGATTAAACAAAGGAAGGATTTTTTTTGTTTTCATTTGTATTTTTTCTGTTGTTAGTTGAGTTTCCATTTGTTTATTGGCCCTTTATGTTTCCCTTACTCTGAATTTTCCATTCATGTCCAAGTCTATTATGCTATTGAGTTGTAAGAGCCACCCAAATATTATGAAAAACTCCAAATCAGTAACACATGTTGTAAATATTGCATTGCACTGTTTATATGTATTTTTAACATACTTTATGATATTATTTTATTTTAAGGCATTTATAATATTTTTATGGAATTTTCTGATTACAGTAATGCTTATAGCAGAAAAAGAAAAGAAAAAAAAACAATTGAACAATGCTAATAGGAAAAACATCCAAACACTGGAGTGTGGTAATAACTTCTCTAATATCTTAAAGTTAAAACCATTAAATTTACCCAGAGGCCATAGCAAAACATAGTTGTTAAGAATCGTAACTTTTTTTTTTTACCTTCTTTAAAAAAAAAAAACAAAACTGTTTATTTTCTATTGAGGTATAGCTGATTAACGGAGAAGGCAATGGCAACCCACTCCAGTACTCTTCCCTGGGAAATCCCATGGATGGAGGAGCCAGGTAGGCTGCAGTCCACAGGGTCGCGAAGAGTCAGATACGACTGGGTGATTTCACTTTCACTTTTCACTTTCATGCATTGGAGAAGGAAATGGCAACCCATTCCAGTGTTCTTGCCTGGAGAAACCCTGGGACGGGGAAGCCTAGTGGGCTGCCGTCTATGGGGTCGCACAGAGTTGGACACGACTGAAGCGACTTGGCAGCAGCAGCAGCAGCATAGCTGATTAACAGTGTTGTGATAGTTTCAGGTAAACAGACAACAGACTCAGCCATATATTTACATGTATTCATTCTCCCCCAAATCCAGGCTCCCACATAACATTGAGCAGAGTTCAATGTGCTATATAGCAGGTCCTTGTTGGTTATCCATTTTAAATATAGCAGCATGTACATGTCCATCCCAAGCTCCCCAACTATCCCTTCCCCTCCGGCAATCTTGTTTGAAGAACCATGTCTTTAGATATAAGAAAATTGGGTACAATTCTTACCTTGCACAATTCACTTCACTTCTTTGTCCCCCAGATGCCCTGTTTGTAAAAAAGTAATTCCAATGTATTTCAAATACTTGTTGTTAAGATTAATTTATTTCATTCATTTATTTAACAAATGTATTGAATGGCTACTAACTACTATTGTAGGTCAGTAGTTCTTAAAGTATAATGGCCAGGACAGCAGCATCACCTAGTAACCTGTTAAAATTGCAAATTTCCACCCTTCACTCCAGACTGAATAAAAGCTCTGAAAGTAGGGCTCAACCATCTGTGTCTACAAGTCTGCCAAGTGCTAGTGTTGTGCTCTAAGGTATGAACAGCACTGCTCTAGGCATTAGCGTTGTAAGAAGTGCTCAGTCAGGACAGACCTGAGAACCAATAAAAAGTCTTTATATATATTACCTTTCTCCATGCTTTCCTAAGTGGCAATTTTCCAAGCACATTTGTAACTGTTCCACCAAACAGGATGAACTTCTGGGAAGGGAGATGGAGGGAACAAGTGGAAAGAGTGACAGATTTTGTTTCCTTGGGCTCCAAAATCTCTGCCGATGGTGACTACAGCCATGAAATTAAAAGACGCTGGCTCCTTGGAAGGAAAACTATGACCAACCTAGACAGCATATTAAAAAGCAGAGACATCACTTTGCCAACAAAAGTCCATCTAGTCAAAGCTATGGTTTTCCCAGTAGTCGTGTATGGATGTAGAGAGTTGGAACATAAAGAGGGCTGAGCACCAATGAAAGGATGCTTTTGAACTGTGGTGCTGGAGAATGGGATTGCTGGATCATACATTAATTCTCTTTTTAGTTTTCTGAGGAATCTCCATATTGTTTTCCACAGTGGATGCACCAAATTACATTCCCACGATCAGTGTAAGAGGGTTCCCTTTTCTCCAAGAAAGGGCCATCATTTAAAAAATCTACAAATAACAACTGCTGGAGAGAGTGTGGAGAAAAGGGAACCCTCATACTCTGATGGTGGGAGTGTAAGTTGCTGGAGTCACTGTGGAAAACTATATGGATGTTCCTCAGAAAACTAAAAACCAACTTAACATATGATCCAGCAATCCCACTATTGGGCATGTATCCAGGAAAAAACTGTAATTAAAAAAAATACATGCATCCCTATGTTCATAGCAGCACTATTCACAGTAGCCAAGACATGGTAACAACTTCAATGTCCATTGACAGGTGTATGGACAAAGATGTGGTACATATGAACAATGAAATATTATCCAGCCATTAGAAAGAATGAAATAATGACATTTGCAGCAACATGGATGCAACTAGAGATTATCAGACTAAGTGAAGTAAGTCAGAAAAAGAAAAACAAATACCATATGATATCACTTATATGTGCAATCTAAAATATGACACAAATGACCCTATCTATGGAACAGAAACAGAATCAGGGACATAGAGGATAGACTGGTGGTTGCCAAGGGGAAGATGGTGGGAGACGGTCGGATTAGGAGTTTGGGATTAGCAGATGCAGGCTGGTATATATAGAACGGATAAACAAGGTCCTACTGTATAGCACAGGGAACTGTACTCAACATCCTGTGTTAAATCATAATGGAAAATAATATGAGAAAGAATGGATACATATGTATAACTGAGTCAGTTTGCCATATAGCAGTACAGTTTATTACAGTTAAGTAGTTAATTAGTACAGTTAATTACCATTAACACACTGTAATTCAACTACACTTCAATAAAAATAAAACCAGTAACATCAGAATTTTAAAAGTAAGATAAGCACAGTTATAACTAGAGAATGCAACCAAAAATAAAGTGAAAGTCGCTCAGTCATGTCCGACTCTTTGCAAGCCCATGGACTATACAGTCCACAGAATTCTCCAGGCCAGAATACTGGAGTGGGTAGCCTTTCCCTTCTCCAGGGGATCTTCCCAACCCAGGGATCGAACCTAGGTCTCCTGCATTGCAGGCGGATTCTTGACCAGCTGAGCCACAAGGGAAGCCCTATCAAAAATAAAAGTCAGGCTCTAATTATATAGGGAAAAAAAATTCAAGGCAAAAAGAATTAAATGGAATGTGGCTGCTTCCTGGACTATCATTGCTTCCAATGCATTACTCTAAATTTATTTCTTAATCTTTTTTGTCTTTTCCAGACATCTTTCTATTGGGTTGTCCATTCCATCACCCATCTGCTTTATTGAATCAGGGAAAAGAGTGTAAAATTCCCTCTCATCCTGTTATTCAGGTCCTTGCCATTCTTCCATACCCAAAGAGCACCTCTAGATTCCCTCAGTCTCGTTCAACAATTTCCCCTTTAGTCTTTTCTATGAGTCTCTTCTCTTACTGAATGAAGGGCAGGTAGAAGCAATGTGAAGTCCTGGTTATGTCCTGGACCATATCTACTCCTTTACCCCAGCACCACCAGGGATTCTGGCCCAGAGCACTGTGTCATACCTACTTGCCCCAGTCACAAGCAGTTTCCTCCTCCTTTTTCCCTTCTTGGACTGAGACACGCCTAATGGACATTTGGACCTGCAGACAGATGAGAGAGAGTGTGGTATGGAACTGCTTGGTGGTTAGACCAATACTCTAAACAAGGGCCCCCACCCACCTCTCAGCTGGCAGGATGTGCAGCAGGAACCCCTACCTCACTCTTGCCACATACACGCTCCCCCTCCCTCCACCAATCTGTGCAGGGAGCCCCTGTCCGCACACTGCCCTGTCATTCATTCCCGTCCTCACCAACCTGAGGAACTACAAGTGGCATCACAGCCTTAGGTTGGAGTTTGCCCTTCTCTGGTTACTAATGAAGATCTCCATCCATTCCCCATCCCTACTTCCACCAGGCCTTGGCCTTTTCTGCTTCTCTGTCCTCTGCCTCTCCTACCACCTCCCTTCCCCCTCTTACCTTTTCCCCCAGCCATCAATGCCTACCAAGTACCCTGCTTTTGTTATGCAAGCTAGCAGGGATCTAAAATGTGATTTTTTACTAATTCTCAGGATTTTTTCTGCATAGTTTCCTTTTCAAATCATAAATACCATAAAGCTAATTTTATGTGAGAGGAGAAAAATTTTTTTGAGATTATTAACATTGCACCAATTACTTTAGAAACTTCAGAAAGAACCAAGGGATTTGAAAAACATTTCAAGTTTGTGTTCCTTCAAAGAGGTAATTTATTAACTTTGTAACCATAATTCAGTTCAGTTCAGTTCAGTCACTCAGTCGTGTCTGACTCTTCGTGACCCCATGAATAGCAGCATGCCAGGCCTCCCTGTCCATCACCAACTCCTGGAGTTCACTGAGACTCACGTCCATCGAGTCAGTGATGCCATCCAGCCATCTCATCCTCTGTCGTCCCCTTCTCCTCCTGCCCCCAATCCATCCCAGCATCAGTCTTTTCCAATGAGTCAACTCTTGGCATGAGGTGGCCAAAGTACTGGAGTTTCAGCTTTAGCATCATTCCTTCCAAAGAAATCCCAGGGCTCATCTCCTTCAGAATGGACTGGTTGGATCTTCTTGCAGTCCCAGGGACTCTCAAGAGTCTTCTCCAACACCACAGTTCAAAAGCATCAATTCTTGGGCGCTCAGCCTTCTTCACAGTCCAACTCTCACATCCATACATGACCACAGGAAAAACCAGAGCCTTGACTAGACGGAGCTTTGTTGGCAAAGTAATGTCTCTGCTTTTGAATATGCTCTCTAGGTTGGTCATAAGTTTCTTTCCAAGGAGTAAGCATCTTTTAATTTCATGGCTGCAGGCACCATCTGCAGTGATTTTGGAGCCCAAAAATTAAAGTCTGACGCTGTTTCCACTGTTTCCCCATCTATTTCCCATGAAGTGGTGGGACCAGATGCCATGATCTTCGTTTTCAGAATGTTGAGCTTTAAGCCAACTTTTTCACTCTCCACTTTCACTTTCATCAAGAGGTTTTTGAGTTCCTCTTCACTTTCTGCCATAAGGGTGGTGTCCTCTGCATATCTGAGGTTATTGATATTTCTCCCGGCAATCTTGATTCCAGCTTGTGTTTCTTCCAGTCCAGCGTTTCTCATGATGTACTCTGCATATAAGTTAAATAAACAGGGTGA